>NC_066870.1:1265198-1553057 GCF_022985175.1 Labeo rohita | reverse complement strand
CTAACTTACTTCTTATAGTTAGCATTACAGTTCAGATGCTAACAGACTTTTCTGAGAACAATGACCATTTCTATAAAGTAAATATTCAACAGAAGTGTGTCATTTACATGAAAGAAAGTGTCAGGAACACATGTATGTACTATTTGTGTAATATTAGAGACTAAACTTACCAGAAATTTGTGAAAACAACAGTGGAAGATGTGTTTTGCTGCTCGTAATATTATCTTATAAAATACACTTACTTCTAGTGTTTTCCTTTTAAAAGCGACCTCCACCTCAGCACTGCATAGCAATTCAGATCTATGAGAAATGTTTAGGTGCACACAGCATATTAATATCATCATAAAGTAATATTACACATAATGTAAATGAAGTAAAACACTTACTTTTGGCATTTTCCTTGATAAAACCAACTTTCCCATCTGCTCTGCTTTGTGATTGAAAGAAAATATCTCTCTGAGTAAAAGTTGAGGAGAGAACAGCACACAAACATCATTATAAATCCATATGACGTTATAAAACACAAATTTTAAATGAGAAAAAACATTTACTTCAAGTGTTTCCCTGTTAAAAGCGACCTCCACCTCAGCACTGCATAGCAATTAATATCTGTGAGAAAATTTAGGATAATTTAGGGCGCACATCATATAAATATCATCAAGTAATATTATCTTATGAAATACATAATGTAAATGAAGTAAAACACTTACTTAAATACATATTTCAAATCAGATAAAACACTTAATTCTGGTGTTTCCCTGTTAAAAGCAACCTCCACCTCAGCACTGCACAGCGATTCAGATCTATGAGAAATGTTTAGGTGCACACAGCATATCAATATCATCATACAGTAATATTACACATAATGTAAATGAAGTAAAACACTTTTCCTTAATAAAACCAACTTTCCCATCCGCTCCGCATCGTGATTGAAAGAAAATATCTCTCTGAGAGAAAGTTCAGGAGAGCACAGCACATAAATACGGTGGTCATAATTATTATACATAATGTAAATGAGGTAAAACACTTACTTTCTGTGTTTTCATTAACTGCACAGCGCTCTCCTCTGGCGAGTGGAAAAAAATGTCTTTAAGAAAAGTTTAGCGGCACTGATAAAGTGCATTGATAGTTGCAGCACACATAAGGAGAATCTTTGCAGATTATCTTCCCTGAAATCTTAAAGTGCCCCTATTATGCGTTTTCAAATATGATCTTTCATGCAGTGTGTCATGTAGCTGTATGTGAACATAAACTATCTGCAAAGTTGTGAAGCCGACAGTGCACGATACATAAAGTTATTGTCTATCAAAAAAAAGAGTCGGCTCACATTTGCCTAAAGGAGTCGTCAGGAATTCAAATCTTTGTCTGTTACGGCCACACGTCACGAAGTAACAGATTTGCATAATGTCCACCCACGTTCTACGTCGCGAACAACTTGCCCGCCCATAAATTACCATTGGTTTACCTCACATGGAAATTTACATGTACATTATACGGAAGACGCTGTATCCTACGCTGTGAGTAAAACTGTTTTATATTCACTTCCAGAAGATGATGAATCTACAAAGATTGTATTTTCTAGCAATCGTTCAAAATACGTAGTTGTGTATGTTATGTTGTGTAACAACCCTGCACATGTCTTGCTAACCGGCTAAATCACGCTTCTGTAGTTCTGTTGTTCAGCTGTGGACCCACTGTAGTCTGACAATTTGTGATTGATGCAGCTTGACTGTCTGTCTGTCTCATTAGTTGGAGTAATGATAAAGGATGGCGCACGAACCGGCTTTCACACCGAATGCGGAAAGCTCTGTGCTATGAAACCCATTCGTTTTAATTGCTTCCGCCGCGCGAGGACGGCTTGTTTCTGTGCCGATTAAAGCGCACGCCGCGGACAAAGTTCAAATGAGTTGTTCAAATGAACTTTTGCCGCTTCGCTCTGAAGGGCTGCACTGAACCCAGCGACTAGCACAGCTCTTTCCGCGTTCGGTGTGAAAGCCGTTTAATGCATTATACAATGTTGAAATTTACAACATAGAGGTGTGCCCGGTTCGGTTATAAAAGCAAATTGCGAGCACTTTCCACGGTAGCCCGTGCTAACTTGTCGATCAGCCACTTCAACCGCTTCATCGTCAGACTCTGGCTGGAATTGTTATGGTAAAATCGACGCAATCTTTTCTGTGTATTGACAAGTCTCCGGGGCTGTCATTCAGTTATGGTTATGGGCGTTTCGTTTTCCGACACGCTGTACGCGGTAGACCAATCATAAAGGACTGCGCCATCTGACCAATCACAGCAGTGAGGGCTCACGGAAAGGAGGGGTTTAGAGAGACTGATTCTTCCAACTGCTTCGCACGAGTCGTTTATGAATCATTTAGAAATGGGGTAAAATTAAATCTATTTTTGGAGAAAACTAAAATGTTTTTTGACCTTGCATACATGTAAACCTGTTTTGGGAGTCTATGAAAACAATATTAGCAACCTTTAAAATGGCATAATAGGGGCACTTTAAACATGCAGACACTACAAGATTTGAAAATTGTGGCCCATCACACACTACAAGATATTATTAAGATTATCATGCCGGAGGAAACGCCTCACATGATCTTACGCAACAGATCGTCATTTCAGCAACTAATGTTTACAAATGTTAGTTAGTATGCTAGCAGCTTTATGCACTCACTATGTGGAAAACTGAGACGATTTCACTCCAGAGTTTTCCTTGCTCTATGAAGTTGTGGTATGTTTTCAACATATTATACAGACAGTGTTACTACAAAAAACAAAAAGCAGTTTCCTCCACTCCACTATCCAATTGACTGTACAGCAGCTGTTTTGTGGTCGCGCATTGGCTGTTGTGAAAGTACTGACGTAATCATAGCCATAATCATCCCGATTTAAAATCCTGAATATCAAACGATGCTCGGGAGGGGAAAATTGGGCTAAAAATCCTGCAGTGTGAGCCCAGCCGAATCTTGCACCTCCCGATCTGCTCTCACACAAATCAGGGCCGCCCGATCATATCAAACATGTTTGATATCCAGGATTTTAAATCGGGATGATCACGGCTCTGATTACATCAGTACTTTCACAACGAGTGCGCGAGAGCAAAACAGCTGCTGTACAGTCAATTGGATAGTGGAGATGGAGGAAACTGCTTCTTATGTTTTTGTAGTAACACTGTCTGTATAATATGTTGAAAACATACCACAACCGCATAGAGCAAGGAAAGCACTGGAGTGAAATCGTCTCAGTTTTCAACATACTGGGTGAGTGCATAAAGCTGCTAGCATGCTTACTAACATTTGTAAACAGTAGTTGCTGAAATGACGATCTATTGTGTAAGATCATGTGAGGCGTTCCCTCCATCATGGTAATTTTAATAATATCTTGTAGTGTGTGATGCGCAACAATTTTAAGGAGGAAAGGAAAGGATGTGACGTGTGGCCAAGTACAGTGACCCATACTCAGAATTTGTGCTCTGCATTTAACCCTTCCAAGTGCACACATACAGTAGTGAGTAGTGAACAAACATGCACACACACACCCAGAGCAGTGGGCAGCCATATTGAGCAGTTGGGGGTTCGGTGCCTTGCTCAAGGGACTCACCTCAGTCGTGGTATTGAGGGTGGAGAGAGTGCTGGTTATTCACTCCCCCCACCTTTAATCCCTGCCGGACCTGGGACTCAAACCCGCAACCTTTCGTTTACAAGCCTGACTCCCTAACCATTAAGCCCCATTCACACTACAAGCGACAAGCAGCGACAAAGCAACAGGATCCCATTCATTTCAATGAAGAGCTGGAGATTTCCGGCGACAAACGTGTCCAGTGACGCGACAAAGTTCAGAATCCCTCAACTTTAGCAAATGAAGAGCGACTTTCGGGAGCGACTGTCAGTAGTGAAGCAGACGGTAGAGCATTCTCCTCTCAGCCGTAGATAAATCTACACAATGGAAGAAAGTAGGCTCTGCTTTTCATACATTTTTGTTTGTATGTGCAGATTTAATTTATATTTATATTATATTTAGTCTTTTGCCTCCAAAATGTTTGTATCTAGCGGCAAGAAACCTGATTTCACATCATTCTGATCTCCCGGACATTTGTTTAATAGAGATATTCTGTGATGGAATAAACCAGCCGTTAAGGGAGAGACTGAGACGCGAGGGTCCGCGCTCTTCGCTGGCGGCTTTTATGGACTTTGCCCTGTTGTGTGTGGGTTCTGCTCTTACCGTGAGTGTCGCGGAGGAGGAGCGCGAAGCCACGAAAACTCTGGCCGCCTGGCTCGCTCTGTATTGACGCCGACAGCAGAGCCCGATCGCAAGATGGCGGCCGCGCCGGAGCGCGTCTATGCTATGTCGCCGACAGCAGAGCCCGATCACAAGATGGCGGCCGCACCGGAGCGCGTCTGTGCTATGTCGCCGACAGCACAGCCAGTGTGCGCTCACAAAATGGTGGCGACGGAGGAGCCCGTTCACAAGATGGCGGTGAAAACGGAGCTTCGTCACGTCACAGCTGCCATACCAGAGCCATATAAAGTTGCAGCTGTATTTCCTGAGTCAAGTTTCCAAGTCAAGTTGCAGCTGAGTTTCCTGAGTCAAGTCGAGTTTTCAAGTCAAGTCAAGTTGCAACTGTGTTTCCTGAGTCAAATCAAGTTTCCAAGTCAAGTCAAGTTGCAGCTATACTTCCTGAGTTAAGTCAAGTTCCCAAGTCAAGTCAAGTTGCAGCTGTGTTTCCTGAGTCAAGTCAATGTACAGCTGCATTTCCAGAGTCAAGTCAAGTTTCCAAGTCAAGTCAAGCTACGGTCCTTGTTCCTGTGTCAAGTCAGGTCAAAGCTGTGTTTCCTGTGTCAAGTCAAGTCAGAGCTATCGCTCCTATCTCAAGTCAAGTTACAGCCATCTTTCCTGAGCCAAGTACTGTCAAGATGGCTGCCACGCCAGAGCCACTGCACAAGATGGCTGCCACGCCAGCGCCACTGCACAAGATGGCCGCCGTCTCCAAGCCCCTCCACAAGATGGCCCCGTCTCCAAGCCACTCCACAAGATGGCCGCCATTCCAGAACCTGTGGTCATGATGGCCCACGTGCTGGACTCACCCCTAATGATGGTATGGGCAGCTAAAGTGGCGCTCCTTCATGTCGCGGCAACTACCCCTGAGTCAAGTCAAGACACAGAGTCAAGTCAAGACACAGCTGCCGTTCTCCACGAATCAAGCCAGGTCACAGCTGTTCCCCACGAGTCAAGCCAAGTCACAGTTGTTCCCCACGAGTCAAGTCACGCTACAGCTGTTGTTCCTGAGTCAAGTCACGTTACAGCGGTTGTTCTTGAGCCAAGCCATGTTGTTCATGAGTCAAGTCCCGGTACAGCGGATCTCCATGAGCCAAGCCAGGTTATAGCAGATCCTCATGAGCCAAGTCAAGCTGCTGCTGTTATTCCAGAGCCAAGTCAAGCTTCAGCCGCAGCTCCAGAGTCAAGTCAGGCTACAGCTGTAGCCTCCAAGTCCAGTCAGGCCTCCAAGTCCAGTCAGGCTTCCAAGTCCAGTCAGGCTTCCAAGTCCAGTCAAGCTTCCAAGTCCAGTCAAGTGAAGTCAATGATCTTCACAAAGCCAGTTCAAGTCACCGCTGGTCTTCACGTGTCAGATCAAGTCACTGCTGATCTCCATGAGCCAAGTCAAGTCACCGCTGATCTCCATGAGTCAAAGCAGTTCACTACTGATCTTCACGAATGTCATGATGGCCAGCGTGCTGGACCCACCACTAGTGTCAGTGAGGGCAGCAAACATCCCAGTGGCATCAACACCTTCTAAAACCACCATTAAAGAGTTCCTGCCACCCGCCGCTGCTCTTCCCTTAATGGCGGTTGACATTTGGTGTGTGTGGGCTGCACACTGTTCTTCGGAGGTCCCGTCTGGTCTCAAGTCTGCTCTAGAGGTCCCGTCTGGTCTCAAGTCTGCTCCAGAGGCCTTCCCTGTCGGAGAAGCCGCGCCAATGCCTCCTGAGGTGTCAGCTTCGGCTGTAGATCCTCCTAGGGAGGCGGCGTTATCCTTTGGTCTCTCTGCTTCTCCCCTTATTCTGTCTGCCTCCTCTGTCCCTGTTCTCCCCAGGTCCCAGTCCATTATGCGGGTTCCTGCTCAGCCCTGGAGGGCCCTGGCGCCTCCTGTTCCGCCCTGGAGGGCCCCGGCGCCTCCTGCTCGGCCTCCGGCTCCACCCTGGGGGGCTCCCGCGCCTTCTGCTCCGTCTCCAACTCCGCCCTGGAGGGCTCTGGCGCCTCCGGCTCCGCCCTGGAGGGCTCTGGCGCCTCCGGCTCCGCCCTGGAGGGCTCCTGCACCTCCGGCTCCGCCCTGGAGGGCTACTGCACCTCCTGCTCTGCCTCCGGCTCCACCCTGGAGGGCTACTGCGCCTCCTGCTCTGCCTCCGGCTCTGCCCTGGAGGGTTCCTGCACCTCCTGCTCCGCCCTGGAGGGCTTATGCTCTGCCTCCTGCTCCGCCCTGGAGGGCTTATGCTCTGCCTCCGGCTCCGCCCTGGAGGGCTCCTGCCCTTCCTGCTCCGCCTCCGGCTCCGCTCTGGAGGGCTCCTGCGCCTCCTGCTCCGCATCCGGCTCCGCCCTGGAGGGCTCCGGCGCCTCCTGCTCTACCTCCGGCTCCGCCCTGGAGGGCTCCTGCGCCTCCTGCTCCACCATGGAGGGCTCCTGTGCCTCCTGCTCCGCCTCCGGCTCTGCCCTGGAAGGCTTCTTGCCTACCGGTTCTGCCTCAGTCTCCTGGCCCTCCCACCGCTCCCCAGGACTGTTTTGTTGTTGGAGCATCTGGAAGCCGCTCCTTGGGGGGGGGGGCTATGTCACGAATCTGGTCAATGTTCCGCGGTCCGCTCACCACCAGATGTCACTCTCACCCTATCATTACACGTTGACTGTTGTTCTGTACCCCGGACTACATTCCCCATCAGCCACTGATCACCTGCGTTCAATCAGCAGCTCTATAAAAGCCCCGGACTTTCCCCATGCAAACCACGGAGTATTGTTAGTGTTGTTGTGTTTTCCAGTGTTAGCGTTCCTAGTTTCCCTTGTTTGTTCTCTCGCCTGGTCATCTCGTTTTCTCCTGTCTCGCCGCCTGCCTTTTTGGACTATCGCTCGTTATAGGACTATTCGTTTGTCTCACCTCTGACACACCTATTCGCTGTTGTTTTGACCCTGCCTGTTTTCGACCATGTCTATGTCACGTCCCATTAATAAAAGTATGCATATGGATCCGCTCGCCTCTCGCCTCTCACTCTGTGTTACACACGCTTCATGTGTCTAGTATTGATTGTATAAGCCACATGGTTTCACTGGCCTTTTGGATCTGTTTGTGTGATTTAATAAAGACTTTTGCTATTTTGAACTCTTCATCGTCTTCATCTGACTCAAAGCGTGACAGAATACTAGACCCAAAGATGAAAAAGGATTGCTGCCATTAACGTGGCACCTCAAAGCTTGTCTGCTTGTCATGCCTGCCTCAGTCACCAGCAGGATCAGGAGAACAGTCTCTCGATGCCGCCCACAGCAGCGTCGCCGAACGCCAGTGGCCCCGTCAGCCACGACTGGAGAGGCTACAGCATTAGGAAGCGAGGAAAGCATGGTGGTATGATTGTAAAATTTAAACGTGCCATGGATGGCAGAGAATTTAGTGCAGTACTTCGCCAAGATTCAATGCTTGTGGATAGGAGGAGTGCTAGCCAAATAATCTGTCGGCATTTCATGACAGGCTTGTGTGGCTGTATTCACCCGATGGCCCAGCCTTTGTAAGGCAAACGGATTGGTCAAGCATCTGTATGAGAGGCATTGAGCTGTGGAATCATTGCTGCCTTTGTTGTGAGCTGCAAATGATGAAAGAAAATGCTACGATGCAAATGGCCTTACTTAACGTTCGCTCCGTTGGAAACAAATATTTTATACTCAACGATTTTATTATGAATAATAAGCTGGACTTTCTTTTCTTGTCGGAATCCTGGCTAAAGGTAGGAAATCTGACTCCGATGGCTGAACTTCTACCATTGGGCTATTCTTATTATAATTCCCCTCGGCCAACTGGTCGAGGAGGGGGCCTTATGTCTGTTTTTAAAGATGAAATCTCATGTCGTAGTCTCTGAACTTTTTTGAAGTCATTACTGACATTTCAGAAGGTCTCTAGAGATGCTAAATATAAGTATTTTTCGGATGTTATTACTTAACATGTAGATGAGCCTAAAGTTTTATTCGAGATAAATTCAGTTATTAATCCTAGGAAAATTAGGTATCTAGACTCTTCTATCCTGAACTGTGAAGATTTTTGAAAATTTTTAATGATAAAATTGTGGGTTTGCACTCTACAATATCGAATCTGCAGGTGCTCCCCTCTTCTGATCTGCCCGTGCCTTGTAGCACAGAATGGAGAGAATTCCATCAGATTACCCTTCCAGCCTTGGCGGATATTATTGTACATCTCAAACCTTCTTCATCTAAAAGTGATGTTATGTCACCACGTTTTTTTAAGCAGATCTTTGCTAGTGTAGGGTCTACGGTGTTGAACCTAATAAACAAATGCCTTTGCCAGAGCACTTTTCCAGCAGACTTTAAGCATGCCATAGTTCTCCCATTATTAAAGAGGCCAAATTTGCCAATAGAGGATCCTAATAATTTTAGACCGGTCTCAAATTTACCTTTTTTAGCTAAGGTCTTAGAAAAAGTTGTTTTTAAGCAACTACAGGCACATGTTACCATGAATTCAATTAGTGAGCCCTTCCAGTCCGGCTTTAAGCCCTTGCCATATCACCGAGACAGTGTTGGTCAAGGTGTTAAATGACATCTTTGTCTCACTGAACAATGGCAAAAATGCTATTTTAATTCTGCTTGACCTTAGCACAGCATTTGATATGGTGGACCATGAGATTTTAATAAACCGCTTAGAACACTGGGTTGGTTTAAAAGGCAATGTGCTTAAATGGTTTAAATGTTATCTCATGGATAGATCTTTTTCTGTTAGTTTTGGGGGCTGTAATTCTTCAAAATTATATCTTCCTTGGGGAGTTCCACAAGGGTCAATTCTGGCTCCAATTCGTTTCTCCCTTTATATGTTACCGTTGGGTGCTATTTTTCGGAAACATAAAGTTTCATTTAAGTGTTATGCTGATGATATGCAGATTTATTTCCCTGTGAGACAGTTAAATTCAAATTCACTTGGCCTTTACTAGCATGTTTATGCAATGTTAAGGGCTGGATGGCTGCAAATTTCTTGAAGCTTAACAAAAACAAAACTGAACTTATTGTGTTTGGACCTAGAAAGCATGAAGTGCTTCAGTGCTTAAATGCAACTTGTTTGACTGGATTTGTCAAATCTAGTGTAAAAAATCTGGGCTTTGTTCTGGATAGTGATTTAAAGCTGGACAGGCAAATTAATAATGTGCTTTTAGCTAAGACCAAACCATTTCTATCCAGTTCAGATTTTGAGAAAGCTATTACGGCCATTGTCTTTTTGTGAATGGATTACTGTAATTCCCTCTATTATAGTATTGATGTTCGAGCACTTATGCGTCTACAGAACATTCAAAACGCAGCAGCAAAAATGATCAAGTCTGAAAAGAAATATGAATCTGTGACTCCGCTATTAACTTCATTAAAGTGATTGCCAGTATGACTTAGAATAATTTATAAGATCCTGACACTTGTTTTTAAGGGCCTGCACAATTTAGCACCCGTGTATTTGTCCAGTATGGTGGACCCCCACTAGATCCGTGAGATCAGAAAGTCAACATCTGCTTTGCACTATTAGGACAAAATATAAACACAGAGGGGACAGAGCTTTTTCTCGAGCAGGTCCTAATCTGTGGAATGCTCTTCCTCTATCTATTCAATCTATCAAATCTTTACCCATGTTCAAAGCTGTGTTAAAACAACATCTGTTAAATACAAATAGGGAGCATTTTTAAATGGGTTATTATGTATGTGTGTTTAGTTTTAGTTTGCAAATGTGAAGCACTTTGGGGCAATGTGAGTTGTATTAAATTGTGCTATATAAATAAACTACACTAAACTACAGCACGTTACCACCTCGCTTCAGCCACAGCAGCACAGGTCCGTCTCTGTCAGTCATTAAATCTGCCCCAATTACAAAAATGAATAGTTCAGGAGTCACATAGAAGACAGGCTTCTTTTTAGACTAATACTTATACTACTGTTCAAATGTTTGGCATCTCTTCTACTCACCAAGGCTGCATTTATTTGATCAAAAATACAGAAGAACTTGTGAAATATTATTACAATGAAAAAGATCTGTTTTCTGTGTGAATATCTGCTAAAATGTAATTGATTGCTGTGATCAGAGCTGAATTTTCAGCATCATTACTCCAGTTTTCAGTATCACATGATCCTTTAGAAATCATCCTAATATGCTGATTTGCTGCTCAACAAACATTTCTGATAATGATCAATGTTGAAAACAGTTGTGATGCGCAATATTTTTGTGGAAGCTGTGATTCTTTTGTGATTCTTTTAGTTTTCAGGATTCTTTGTTGAATATAAAGTTCAGAAGAACAGCATTTATTTAAAACCAAAATCTTTTCTAACATTATAAATGCCTTTACTGACACTTTTGAACAATGATCATTAAATCATTACTGATTAAAGAATTAATTTGTTTTAATAAAATATATATATATATATATATATATATATATATACTCAAACATCTGTACGGTAGTGTATGAATGTTTCACATAATCATCAACCACACATTTAAAGAAAGAGATCACAAATGGAAAAGACTGCATAAAAAGACACATTTTCATGTCTCTGTCTTTAGTCAGGCTGGTCCTGTCCTTCCTGTACATTCATAAATAAGTCTATGAGACCCAGGTGTGAAATTTGCAGCACAGATCGACCCAATCCTCCAAATCACAGTAGCGTTCAACAGGTGATTTCACTCACAACTACACTCATGTTTACATTTATACACAGATTTTAAATGAGCCATTAATTCTTCACAGTTTGTGTGAAGTAAACATGCAGAAAGCAGTATGAGAATTTAATTTAAATTTAAACTTGGTAAATATGTCAAAATTAAAATGCAAAGGTTTGGAGTTTGTTTAGTTCCAGATACCACCGGTGCAAAAATACAACACCTGAAGCATATAGCTTACAACAGAACTACAGTAGAGAAATGATTGTCTGGGTCTGGTTTAACATCAGTCATCAAAGACTAACTGTGTGTTTTAATAGATCAGTGGTCTAATATGTGACTTTTGTGAAACGCTGAATCTAGACAAACATTAAGCTTCACCTCAGCTATGCTATAAAGAGACATTTGAGTATCACAATGACTTGGTTTGTATTCAGCTTTGTTGGCGGCCACCAACCAGAGAAATCTTACTTAAAATTATTTGGTAACTTACTATTAGGCTTATAATATTTACTACATTATATGGAAAAAATATTGGGACACACCTGTTAATTACTGAATTCAGGTGTTTCAATCAGACTCATTGCCACAGGTGTATAAAATCAAATCTAGTCATGCAGTCTGCATTTACAAACACTGAAAAAAGGTTGTTCTGAAGAGCTCAGTGAATTGAATCGTGGACTGTGATTGGATAATGCAATTTTTAAAATTGCATCCCTGCTAGTATTATTGGAAAGTGAAACATGTAGGAACACCAGCATCTCAGCCATGAAACATCATGTAAAGTCACAGAGCGGGTCAACAAGTGCTGAGGATCACGGAGAGTAAAAGTCGCCAATGCTCTGCTGATTCCAGAGCTCATTAATATCAGCACAAAAACAATGTGATAGAGCTTCATGTAATGGATAATAGTAAACCAAACATCAGGCCCTGACTTCACGAGTGCTTCACTAGGTGAATAATCAAAAACTCCCACAGAAACACTCCAAATTCTGGTTGAAAAACATGAATAGCAGAAGCTGTTATAGCTGTAAAGGGAGACAAACTCAATATTAACGTCTGTCTATTTTGAACGCAACATCATTAAAGTTCCTGCTGGTGTAAAGGTCAGGTGTCCCTATACTTTTGTCCATGTAGTGTGTCTTTCTTGACTTACTATGAAACTTAAACAATGACATTAATTTCAAAAAAAGTGAAATGCTTATTTGAGGCATCATTCCAAATGTGATGTTAATACTGTAGATGATTTTCATTTCATTTCAAGTTAAGCAGGGAAAAGTCACTTAGGACCAAAGATTCAGGTTTAATAACTAAACACACAAGGAACAACTCTGAAGATCTTGAATTCAATTGGTCCAGGAAAATAAGCCATCAGATGAAGGAGGAAGGTTGACTGAGTTGATTAGACAACACAGACAATACACACAATCCAAATCCTAACACTGACAAACAACAATGTCCTTCCTGAAAGAGATCAGCCCGTTGGTGAAGAAGCATTTTCTCTCGGAGAATGATGTTTTATCGAGACGTGCAGCACAGATCACAGCTGAAATACAACAGGTGCGGTATTACTGTGATAACAGTTTCTCAGCTTTTATTCTTTTATGGCATTAATATGGTACTTTGGTGCAAATTTATCCGACACAAAGTATAAATTAGGCAGATGGCAACATAAATAGATTGTGTGACATGCCCTCATTTTTGTAATTTTTTAGTGTTTGACTTTATGGGCATTTTTTTTTCACTTTTGCATCATACTGGAATTAAATAACCCACTGACTTCTATCCTGAATCTTATTTTTTAAGCAATAGTTTGATTTTGTGGTTACATGGGGCAATATATTGTACTTTTTATCTCAACTGATTTTAGGGTGAGAGAAGAAACTATAATGAGGTGCTTGATTTGTCTTCTGGGGATCTGCACAGAGGAGGAATAAAACCCATCACTTTTGTTCGTCAAGTGAGTAGAAGATTTATTCATGTCAGTTAGAAAACAGAAAAAATATTATTAAAAATGAAAAAAATTATTAATAATACATTATATTATTAACTAAATTAGTGATTTCCATCAAAACAAATAGAAGCAGAATTACATGGTCACTCAGCAGGACTCACACACACACTGGTCTTACTGTTTAAATGAGGATTTATTACACATTTATCCTAACATGTTATTTCACAGACAGACGTTCAGCTGCAGTATTAAAGAAGAGACTCTATAACATCTCACTGTTAATGATTTATCGTGCAGCTCCAAGAATCATGGGTAGAATCTCTTGTGAGTCTATTCTGATTCATCAACACAGTTTCACTAATGATTTATAAACCCAAAACCCAGGATAGAGCGGCTGAGTGAATGTGGTCTGGACTGTGTGGATGAGGCTCATTGTGTCAGAGACGCTGTAGAAGGACAGAGTTCCTGCACTGTGATCCACAAACACTCCTATTCTACTGCTGATGGACTTCACAGGGAGAACAGTCTGCTTGTTATTGTGTCTGAATGAGTAACTGAAGGTACAGCAGTACAAACTCCAGGAATGATCATTAGATCCAAACAGACACTCAATACCCCGTCCCTTCCTGCAGATTATCTTATATGACACTGATATAAACACATATCCACTCCACTGCAGCTCCCAGTAACAGCGTCCACACACACTCTCTCTACACAACACCTGATAAAAATAAAATCTGTCTGGATGATCAGGATATGACTGGACTGTGTCAGTGAATGTAATTACTCTGTTCCTCTCAGACAGACGGAGGTGTTTATTCACTGTGTTCAGATCAAGAGTGAGCTGATGGGAATCTGATGGAGATAAAACACATCAGAATCAGGAATTATGAATCTGTTTGATGTTTTCATGTAGCTGAACTCTTCATGTTCAGTGTATCATCAGTGTGTCAGTACAGATGAGCAGATATCCTGTGCAAATCATCATTTACATCATCAATTATAAAACTCTTCTTTCACCTTCTACAGGAAGAACATGAACACACTCAGTGAGTTTTTCTGCTTGTTTTCTTACTGACTTACATTGTAGGAAGTCGTTCCTGGTCCTGGGAACAATGTTGGTGAATGTGACTGTGGAAATCAACAGACATGAACAGTGTGATTCTCATGATCCTGCATCCATTCCTAACACATTTCTAATATGATGTTCTCCATGATATGAGATGATGATGGACTCGTTTCTGAAGCAGATGAATCTCCAGAACTTTACCTCTGTCTGAGATCTTCTTGAGCTCCTCTTTGCAGTAATCTTCCAGTTTGTTTCTCAGCTGATGAACAGATTCTCTCATGTTATCAGAAGAGAAGAGAAAAATTAAGGAATCATCATTTCCGTCTGTAGATTCAGGAGGTGCTGAGAGAGACTGGAAACTCTACAGAAAACAGAAATCAAAACTCATCAGCTCCACACTTCACCCAATAACCTGCACCAACATCAGATTTGACTTGACTGATCTTTAGTAACTCAGTCCAACACTTTCACAGCATCATCATCAAAGTCCACTATGATGGTGTTCTTCTAGATCTGTGTTACCTGCAGAAACTGGATGTGATCCTTTGTGTGTGAAAGCTGCTCCAGCTCAGCGTCTCTCCTCCTCAGATCATTGATCTCCTGCTTCAGTCACTCCAGTCGTCCTTCAGCTCGACTCACGGCTCGCTTTTCCTGATCTCTGATCAGCCGAATCAGCTCAGAGCGGCTTCTCTCAATGGAGCGGATGAGCTCAGTAAAGATCCTCTCACTGTCCTCCACTGCTGTCTGTGCAGAGCGCTGTTAGGACACACAGTGATTCAGGCTTCAGTGGAACTGAAAGAGACAAGAGAGTCTGAACTGAGACCGAGACAAACTTCTCTTCTTCTCCAGACTCACCTTATGAGACTCCACAGCCTCTCTCAGCTGCTGAAGATCTTTCTCTCTCTGCTGGATTCTCTGCTGGACCGTCTTCTGCGTCTCCTTCAGCTGCTTCTGCAGGACAAACAGATGATAGTGAATGACACAGAAAACTACTGACACTAAATCATCATGTGAACAGATTAATCCAGTAAATGTGTGTAATAAATTTCGCTTTCGCCAACCTAGGGACGCCAATTAAGGCAGTGAATTTAGCTTTCGCCAACCTAGGGAGGTGAAATACAGTAGTGATGGGTACTCATGTCACAGCTGACGTTATGATTCTTGGATCACGTGTCAATTAATGTGTGGTTATGAGTACATCACATAAGAAAGATTGGTGGGATCTCTAACTTGTAGAACCTCTTCTGTATTATCAACACAAGGAAGACACAAGTTGTAATAAAATAAATTTTATTAACAAGATAGACAAGAGTAATCAACAACTACTAAATGAATACCATGAATGAAGAAGGAATAAAGTGCATAAGATGCATAAAAAGCAAGTGATTATGTTGGATGTTGCTATGTCAGAGCTACGTTATCTGGAAAGATAAACTGTTGCTACTCTGAAACAAATAAGGTGGATAACCTTACTATGCATCAAACAAATACGTGTAAGATTTGTTATCAACTGCAATCAGCTATATAATACCTAATGTAACTTAGAAAATCATATAGTGATAATATACAACAATGCCAAGGTCTCTGGAAGAGGTTTGGAAGTGATATTTATGTTCGCTGCGGTTGAGTGAGCAGTCCGGTGGCGGTGACTTCTTCCACTGGTTGCGCTGGTGGCAGTACAGTGGGGAAAGGAGCAGGAATCCGTTTCGACAGCCTTGAAGATGAAGCGCTGTAGGATGCTGATCTCCTGGAGCACCAAGGGTCCTAAGATCTGGAACACGCAGATGTGGCCCTGGAGTAGGTGCCGAAGGTCCTTACCTTGGAACACGCAAGCAAATCTACCTGAAGTGAAGGTTTGCTCGCCGGAGCTTAACCTCGTTGCAAATGTCTGTGTGTCTTCTGCCTCTCCGGGCTAGAGACTCAGAACTTGGTCAATCCACTTTGTCTCTCTAGGATGGAGACTCAGGATGCTGCATCAGTTGTTGTCTCGCTGGACGAAGACTCTGAACGTAGATTATCTCTTTCCTCGCAGGCTAGAGGCTCAGAACATGGTCATATCTGTTGCTGCCTCAAAAGCTGGAGACTTGGACTTGGTATCTGTTGTTGTCTTACCTTTGCAGGCTAGAGGCTCAGAACTGGTTGATCTGTTAGTGTCTCTTGGAAGTGCCGGAGACTCAGAACGAAGGTTGTTCTGTTAGTGTCCTTTCTTTTACAAGACTCAGACTCAGAACATTGGTTGTCCTGTTGCAGTCTCTTCCCTTAACGGATGGCAGACTCAGAACTGGTGTGTTTCCTCGACCAGCCGCAGACTCAGAACGAAGGTGATCTGTTTCTGTCTCATCCCTTACAGAACTGAGACTCAGAACTGTGTATCCTGCTATAGTCCCTTCCCTCGCGCGTAGCAGACTCAGAAGAGGGAGTGTCTTTTGGAAGGGTACCTTTATCCCTTTCCGATGAGGAGGAGATTGCAATTTGGCGCTTCTCCATTTCCATGCTTTGATTAGCTGGTTCCATCAGAGTGGGGGACACGTGGTTGCCCACCCTTCTTTCCTCCTGTGGAATTTGTTTGCATAGTCCAAACACAAAGCTAGAAAAGTGTCACTAAAGTTTTAACGGTGCATTTATCACTTTCCAAACCATAACCAGAATGCATTTGGCAATGTTACGAACACATTAAGTCCAAACATGATGGGAAAAGATTGAACTGTCATGCATGCATTCATTTGTCCATTAACAGCTAAATTTGTGTAAGGTGTTGCACTACACATTGCTGTCACAAGGAATACTTATTTCTCTGAATAAGTATAAGATATGTGTGTTGTAGTATACATCAGTTTTATGGTTTGAAAACATAGTTATGAATGGATTTGGATGGGTCTCCATGATCTCTCTTAGTTTCACCCACTGCTGCTGCATCTGGAGGTCCTAAGGAATTTTTATGGTCGGTCACAGGCCAAACCCTTAGGAAAAGTCTCAAGGTGGGTGAAGGGCATAAACTGCATTTTGACCAATAAGAAGTTCCGTCCTTCCCGGGCTTTGCAACAAAGGTGGTCTTCTTGTGCTCTAAGAGGTGTCTGGCTGTTGTCCTGGCATCTTTATCTGATGCCGTTGGACAGTCTGTTTATGTTAGTTCACCAAGATCCAATCAAAATGTAGCAAACCTATGTCCAGTATTGTGGTCAGGGAGGGCCCCTGCTATAAACTGGGCCCTGGAATGTGCTGTCCACTACATGTGGGACTGATAACTAACGTCTGTATGTTAAAAGTCTAGCAGGGAGGATTGATCATTTACCACCATTGTTTCACACTGTAAGTGTAACTATCATAAAAGTGAACCTGACACTGATGTAGAGCTTCACACTGACCATGTTTCTGTGTTGTCTGTCACTGCATTTATTCTGCATTTTGATTGACAGATAACTGGTGAATAGTTCACTCCATTAGTTTTGTTGATTTATCAAGATCTTTTCTATAAAAGATTGTTTTTGATAAAGGTTTACAGTGTATTTTCAGCGAACAGTGAAACTCTTCTTGCAGCTGCTGTTCATTTCTGCTGTGGTGTGCAGTGTGAATGTGTAACGCAGACGCGGAGGCAGAGGTAGAATCCATGTGCGGTAGTTTATTCAAAACAGCGAAACACAAGTGAGCAGGGAATGGGTCGGTAACGGGAAGACAGTTCGCAGGCGTACAGAGCAAAAGGGAGTTCCAAGCCGCAGAGTGATAATAACAGGCAATGGGTCAGTAACGGGATGACAGTCCAACAGAGCAGCCAAAACAAAGGGGAAATCCAGAAGCGATAGTGAGGGAACGAAACAAGGAGGTCAAACCGTAATATCAGTCCAAAAGGCAAACAATCCGAGGGATAATCCGAATACTCGTGAGACAGAAACAAAGCAGAAACGGTAACAGGTAATCAGGCAGATAATGTGAATAAACGCTCGGTAAGGCAGATCAGACTGGCAATACTTCGCGAGGAAGGAACACCTGGATGGTGTCTAAATAGTCCAAAACAGGAAGTGTCGTAGAGGCAGCAGAGGGAGCGAACAGTCAGTATTCGGGTGAGGGCTCCCTCTGCTGGCGTGGCGTTACAGAATCCCCCTAGGAGCGACTCCTGGAGCTCGACGTGGGCGTCCCGTGGCCGTGGTGCAGGTCGGTCGGGTCTGGCTCGGTGAAACTCCTCGATGAGCGACGGGTCCAGGATGTCGCGGGCGGCCACCCACGATCTCTCCTCAGGTCCATACCCCTCCCAGTCCACCAAGTACTGGAGCTGACCCCCTCGACGGCGTGAGTCCAGTAACTCATGCACCTGATATGCGGAGGTTCCGTCGATATCCAATGGCGGTGGCGGTTCTGGGGCTTCATGGCCGGGGTCAGCCTCCGGGTGGACCGGTTTCAGGAGGGAGACATGGAAGGAGGGAGAGATACGATAATTAGTAGGAAGCTCTAATTGGTAGGTAACCTCGTTAATTCTACGTAGAATTTTAAAAGGTCCTACATACCTTGGGGAGAGCTTCCTACTGGGCAGCCGCAGGTTGATGTCCCGAGTTGAGAGCCAGACCCGTTGTCCAGGTTGGTAGGGAGGATGTGGGCGGCGTTTACGATTGGCCTGAATTTCCTGAGTCCTGATGGCCCGTTGGAGATGAACATGAGCGCTGTCCCACACCCTCTCACTACGCTGGATCCAGTCATCCACTGATGGGACTGAGGATGGTTCACCTGACCACGGGAACATCGGTGGTTGAAACCCCAGGACACACTGAAAGGGGGTAAGGCCTGTAGAGGAATGGGTTAGTGAGTTCTGGGCGTATTCAGCCCATGGGAGAAAGTCTGACCATCGGTGTTGTTCTCTATGGCAGTAGGTGCGAAGGTAACGTCCAATTTCCTGATTCAATCTTTCCACCTGTCCATTGGCCTGTGGGTGATAGCCTGAGGTTAAACTGACATTTATATCAAGTTGTTTGCAGAATTCCTTCCAAACCTGGGATGTGAATTGTGTGCCTCTATCACTCACAATATCTTCGGGGAGACCATAGATCCTGAACACATTGTGGAAGAGAGCGAGAGCGGTCTCCAAGGCAGTGGGTAATCCTTTTAAGGGTATGAGGCGGCATGACTTAGAGAAGCGATCAATGGTGACTAGAATTGTTGTAAATTCGTTGGACAGAGGAAGATCTGTGACAAAGTCAATGGACAGATGTGACCAAGGGCGTTGTGGGATGGGTAGGGGGTGGAGGAGACCAGAGGGTAGTTCTTTGGGAGTCTTAGATTGAGCGCATAAGGAGCAGGCTTTGACATATGTGGTTACATCTTTGGTTATTGAGGGCCACCAGAAGGAGTTTCGGACTAGTTGGAGGGTACGAGAGATGCCAGGGTGTCCAGAACTGAGTGAAGAGTGAACCCATTGTATGACGCGGTGTCGCAGAGCTTGAGGCACATAATGCTTGTTTGGGGGGCAGTTGGTGGGAGGCGGATTGTGTTGCTGCTCCCTCTGTATCTCCTCCATGATGTCCCAAGAAATGGGTGCAAGAATGACTGTGGGGGGAAGGATGGATTCAGATGATTGATGGTCAACCGGGAGATCGTGGCATCTTGAAAGAGCGTCCGCTTTACCGTTCTTGTTACCTGGTCTGTAGGTCACTGTGAATTGGAAGCGAGTAAAAAAGAGGGCCCACCGGGCTTGACGTGGGTTCAGACGTTTGGCTGCTTTGATGTATTCGAGGTTCTTATGATCGGTGATGACTTGAAAGGGGTGAGCGGCTCCCTCAAGCCAGTGCCTCCACTCCTCGATAGCTGCCTTCATGGATAGAAGTTCCTTGTTCCCTATATCATAGTTACGTTCGGCCGCAGTCAGTTTTCTGGAAAAGAATGCACAGGGATACAGCTTGCCTGGGTTGCCATGACGTTGGGAGAGAACGGCCCCTATACCACAGTCCGAAGTGTCCACTTCAACGATGAATGGGAGATTGGGGTCCGGATGTTTTAGAATGGGGGCTGATGTAAACCTTTCTTTGAGAGCTGCGAAGGCTTGGCTGGCTTGGGCAGTCCAGGTTAATTTGGAGGGTTTGCCCTTCAAGAGTGAGGTTAATGGGGCTGCCACCATACTGTAGTCACGGATAAACCGTCTATAGAAGTTCGCAAAAACCGAGGAACCTTTGTAGTTCTTTGACTGTGGATGGTTGTGGCCACTCCGTAACTGCTTGGACCTTAGCCATGTCCATTTTGACCCCTTGGTGACTAATGTGGTAGCCCAGGAAGGATGTTTGAGGTACGTGAAATTCACATTTCTCGGCCTTAACGTAGAGTTGATTCTTGAGGAGCCGTGTTAACACGGTTCTCACATGGTAAACGTGTTCCTCTGCAGACTTGGAGTAAATGAGAATATCATCAATGTAGGCGATAACGTACTTGTTAAGGAGGTCCCTGAAAATCTCGTTGATGAAGCATTGAAACACAGCTGGCGAGTTCGCTAACCCATAAGGCATAACCTGGTATTCATAGTGCCCCCTGGTGGTGAGGAAGGCTTCCCGGATACGAATGAGATTGTAGGCACTTCGTAAGTCCAGCTTGGTGTAGATTGTGGCCTCACGCAGTTGTTCCAGGGCCGGCGGCACTAGAGGAAGGGGGTAGCGAAATTTAACCGTGACGTTGTTGAGTCCTCGGTAATCTATACAGGGTCTCAATCCTCCA
The DNA here is from genome assembly GCF_022985175.1 of Labeo rohita. NCBI lineage: Eukaryota > Metazoa > Chordata > Actinopteri > Cypriniformes > Cyprinidae > Labeo > Labeo rohita. The sequence goes on along the minus strand of NC_066870.1, from coordinate 1,532,447 downwards.
TCCTTCTTTTCTACGAAGAAGAACCCTGCAGCGGCTGGAGAGGTGGATGGTCGAATAAATCCTGAGTCCAGTGCCTCAGTGATGTATTCCTCCATAGCTTGAGTCTCAGTTCTGGAAAGGGGGTAGACCTTGCTCTTGGGGGGCATAGGGTTGGGGAGCAGGTCTATGGCACAGTCCCAAGGTCTGTGTGGTGGTAACTGGGTGGCTTTGACTTTACTAAAAACATCAGATAAATCGTTATAACAGGAAGGGATCTTGACATTGTTAGTGGAGGCTGGGCTTTCTATGCTGGTGGTACCAAACAGTTGAGGTTTTATGTGGAAGCAGTTTTCGTGACAAAATTTTGACCAGCGAGTAAGCTCACCATGATACCAAGAAATGTCGGGGTCGTGAGTAGATAGCCAGGGGAATCCTAGGATGGCATCATGTTTGGGGGAGTCGACGATGTAGAATGTGATGGATTCTTGGTGGAGCAGGCCTACTTTGAGCGTGAGTGTTCTGGTTTGATGGGTAATTCCTTCTCCGATGAGGGTATCATTGATGGCTTTGATCTTTATAGGCGGCGTGCAGGTTTGAGTGGGAATTTGGTATTTTTCTACAATGGTCCGGTCGATGATGTTCAGCGCCGCTCCCGAATCTATCATGGCAGTCAGTTCAAGAGACAGAGTATCATTTTCAAGCAGAATGGGAATTGTTAAAGTACGATTGCATAATAAAGAAAGATGATTAATATTTACCCTGGAGCTGGCTTGTTGCTTTTGTGGACACCCGAGGCTGCGATGGCCGACGCCTCCACAGTAATAGCACAAGTTATTGATGCGCCGTCTCTCTCTCTGTTCTTCCGACAAACGTGAAACATTGAGCTGCATCGGTTCCTCCGGGGAAGCAGATGTGCCGGTTACTGAAACAGATGAGCCACGGAGACTACTTCTCACCATCTTGCGTTTAGGAGTCTGTCTCATGAGGTTATCAATCTTGACTGTGAGAGAGACGAAATCAGTGAACGACAGGTCCTCCCTGCGGCACGCGAGCTCGGTTTGTAAATCGGCATTGAGACTATGATAGAACATGGCGGTTAATGAGGTGTCGTTCCACCCACTTTGAGCTGCGAGAGTACGAAACTCGATAGCATGTTCAGCTGCAGTGCGATTCCCTTGCTTAAGGTTGATAATCTGTGTAGAAATATCCCTGCCCCCCGCGGGATATTCAAACACTTCGCGTAACTGCTCCAGAAAATAATCAACAGAATGCCGGATTTGAACATCGGAATCCCATACCGCTGACGCCCAATCGATTGCTCTACCAGAAAGCAAAGTCATCAGGAAAGCACATTTCTTCTCATTAGATTCGAATTTCTCCCCTTGATGATCGAAATAAAGTTTAACTTGGCGGACAAACCCCTTGCACATTTCAGCGGTGCCGTCGAATTTTTCAGGAAGAGCAAAGCTTACCGTCTTGGGCGTGGGAGGAGGAAGCGATCGGATGTATTGCGTGAGGTGTTCGTTCACTGATTGAAGTTTACCAAGTTGTTCTTGATAGTTTTTCAACATCTCACTCTGGTAAGCGAACGCCACTTGTAGATTCGCAACTTCCGCTGGATTCACGGTTGGCGAAGTATTCTGTAACGCAGACGCGGAGGCAGAGGTAGAATCCATGTGCGGTAGTTTATTCAAAACAGCGAAACACAAGTGAGCAGGGAATGGGTCGGTAACGGGAAGACAGTTTGCAGGCGTACAGAGCAAAAGGGAGATCCAAGCCGCAGAGTGATAATAACAGGCAATGGGTCAGTAACGGGATGACAGTCCAACAGAGCAGCCAAAACAAAGGGGAAATCCAGAAGCGATAGTGAGGGAACGAAACAAGGAGGTCAAACCGTAATATCAGTCCAAAAGGCAAACAATCCGAGGGATAATCCGAATACTCGTGAGACAGAAACAAAGCAGAAACGGTAACAGGTAATCAGGCAGATAATGTGAATAAACGCTCGGTAAGGCAGATCAGACTGGCAATACTTCGCGAGGAAGGAACACCTGGATGGCGTCTAAATAGTCCAAAACAGGAGGTGTCGTAGAGGCAGCAGAGGGAGCGAACAGTCAGTATTCGGGTGAGGGCTCCCTCTGCTGGCGTGGCGTTACAGAATGCTGTAAGCTGTTAATATGGGTGCCAATATAAACACATATGAAACGAGTGTCAGCAATATTTCATCAGTGTCTACTTTTCAATGCAGAGAGCATCGCGAAATCATCTGCAGTGAAATCCTTTGGTATCCAAGCTGTCGTCTGTCAGACTGGCCCTAAGTCCAGTTTTGAGAGAGTGATTAAAATATTCACAAAGGCCATTAGCCTGCCGGTGTAAGTGGAACGCTGTCGTTTGGTGAAGTTGCGCTCCAAGGATTTAAGCACACAACTTAATTGAACTTAACTGACATAAATTGACGACCACAAACTAAAGATATGTCAGATAGAATGCTGAAATATATAACCCATTATAATGGATTACCAAACCCATTGAAAAAGTGTTATGAATAAAACATTGTGTTCAGTTCAGTGCTGTTTTTATCACTGTGTCAAAAACAGAAGTAAAACTAATAAAAGTTGTGTATTGGTTGTGTATCAGTTACATAAAAAACAATATTGGTTGTTTTGTAATAATTTTATTTGCAGGTCCTTGCTGCCTGCTTGTATCCAGCGCTTTTGGAGGATGACAGTCTGCCATTAGATGTTAAACAAAGGACTGAAAATCTCCTTAGAGAATGCAATGGTGGAAGCGTAGGTGAGCTTTAGTCCCTGCACAGTAAATGTACTGCATTCCTTGCTGTTTCATACATTTAAACACCTTGCACTGTAACAATTGTTTTCATGTTATAACGACATCATTTCTGTCTGAAAGCTTAAAGTTGTGAGAGCTGAGCATTAAAGTGATCAGAAAAGTAACATTTGCACCACTTCAAATTTTACTGTCAAATGTTCAAACTTCAGTGCATCAAATGAGTTAAAGTTTTCAGTGTCAGTGGGTTGATTTATTTTACAGTGTGGACGGGTCTGTTCACATCAGTGCTGGGGAAGGTGCTTTTAAAAGTAATACACTATAATATTGTGTTACTCCCTAAAAAGTAACTATGGAAAGTAATGCGTACTGTTACATTTTCTCATCTAGGCTGGCCTGGCTTGTTGGTTTTATTATAAAAAAAAAAAAAATGAGTAACCCTCAGTCATTCTGGATTGCACAAAGAATAAGACTCATGATAAGAAAGATCTACACACTTATATTTATCTAAAGTAATTTTTCACTATTAGTATGTTTGAATTGGATCATCAAAGACATTTTCTTGTAAATGAAAAAGTAATGCATTACTTTACTAGTTACATGGAAAAGTAATCAGATTACATAACCCACGCTACTTGTAATGTGGTACCCCCAACACTTCAAATATTCATTAATGTATATAAATCGCTTGAGCTTAATGTTGAATTCTTTCATGTGCATGTGATTCATGTAGTGACAATCTCTTCAGGTTCATACACAGAGTCAAGTGGAATTGCCAAAATCAAACACTGCGTGTCCCAGTTCATTACAAGGAGAGATGGAGGAGTTCTTTCCTCACCCGACAACATCTTCATCCAGTCTGGCTCACTGATGTCTCTAATGGTTTAGTCAACAAATATCATTTATTGTCAGGCATTTTCCTGCTTTTAAAAACTGAAAAGCAAATGCATAAAGTTTCAGACAAATACTTTCCTTTAAAAATTTGTAATTGGACATAGTATGTGTCTTTATTCCAGACTGAGTTTTCTTTGTAGATTATGCTGAAGCTGCTGATTCGTAGCGAGGACTTGTGTCGAACTGGTGTGCTCATACCTGTACCCACATATGCTACATTTACTCTGGCTCTGGAGGAGCAGGGAGCCGCCATCATACCGTACCATCTGTGTGAGGAACAGGGCTGGACACTGCAGGTGGAGGAGCTTCACAGGGCACTACAAGAAGCTAGAAAGATCTGCAATCCAGTAGCACTTTATATCTGTAACCCAGGGAATCCAACAGGTACAGTAATAGATAATAATATCCATATTATTCTGAGAAATCTGTGCAGCTTCACTTGGCTAAAGCCAGTTTACATTCTTTATTCTGTCTAATAACAGACATGATACAGTACATTCTTCTCTTACCATTGTTACTATTCCTTCATCTCTTAAGAGTGCTGTAGTAATTCCAAGTTTAAAGACACCTGGTGCTGATCCTAATAACTTTGGTAATTTTCAACCAATTTCTAACTTACCATTTCTTTCAAAAACTATTGGAGAAGACTGCTGAAGCTCAGCCCCATGCTCACCTTTTGAATAATAATAATAATAATAATAATAATCTGTTTGAACTATGTCATACTATATCTGGTTTCCGTCCATTTTAGTGTGCTTGTTACGAACCCACTCCTGAACGTCAGTCTGTTTGACACCAGAGGTCGCTGTGACATTCACATCACACTGACTGTTACAGTACACCCCGGACTACATTCCCCATCAGCCATTGTCGGTATCACCTGTACCCAATCAGAGACACTATTCAAACCGCAGACTTCCTGTCAGTTATTGCCGAGTATTGGATTGCGTTTAACACTAGTTTGTGTGTTAGCAACTGTGCAGAGCCTTTAAATCTGTTTGTGCTTTCTAGTCTAGTCTAGTCTAGCCTTGTCTTGTTCCTTGTTATCCGTCTTGTTCCTTGTTATCCTTGTTATCCTTGTTATCCTTGTCAGACGCGAGGGTCCGCAGTCATCACTTTGTGAGTTTCTGGACTTTGCTTTGTTGTGTGTGGGCACTGTGGGGCTACATTCAAGATTATTTGGACATTTCAGAGTATTCTGATCTGCCGGACTGCATGCTGATAGACTTTTTCCTTGAGGGAATTAATCAGCCACTTAAGTCACGGCTCAGACGCGAGGGTCCGCAGTCATCACTTTGTGAGTTTCTGGACTTTGCTTTGTTGTGTGTGGGCACTGTGGGCGTCACAGAGGAGGAACGCGACAACGCGGTAATGGCGGCCGCGAAGTTAATCCACCACCATAAGCACCGGGACGTTCACGTTTGCCGATTGTTACTGTTATTGTGCGCCAAACCGCTCGTGAAATGGCAGCCGCACCGGAGTGCGCTCACGTAATGGCAGCAACAGCGGAGCGCGTTTAGAAGATGGCGGCGACAACGACACTCCATCATGTCACTGCTGCCACCCCAGTGTCATACAACTTCACAGCTGTGTTTCCTGAGTCAAGTCAAGTTGTTAATCTCAAGTCAAATCATGTCGCAGCTGTGCTTCCCGAGTCCAGTCAAGTTACAGCTGTTGTTCCGGTGTCAAGTCAAGTTACAGCTGTGTTTCCCATGTCAAGTCAGGTTAAAGCTGTATTTCCTGTGTCAAGTCAAGTCAGAGCTGCTCTTCCTAAGGCAAGTCAAGTTAAAGCTGTGTTTCCTGTGTCAAGTCAAGTCAGAGCTGCTCTTCCTAAGGCAAGTCAAGTTACAGCTGTTGTTCCAGTGTCAAGTCAAGTTACAGCTGCGTTTCCCATGTCAAGTCAGGTTAAAGCTGTGTTTTCTGTGTCAAGTCAGAGCTGCTCTTCCTAAGTCAAGTCAAATTACAGCAGTCGTTCCTGTGTCAAGTCAAGTTGGACCGCCCAGAGTCAAGTCACGTCTCGTCTGACCGCCCAGAGTCAAGTCCTGTCTCGTCTGACCGCCCAGACTCAGGTCACGTCTCGTCTGACCTCCCAGAGCCCCGTCACATCTCCTCTGTCTGTCCAGAGTCAAGTCAAGTCTCGTCCGACCTTCCAGGATCTCGTCACATCACGTCTGATTGTCCAGAGTCAAGTAAAGTCTCGTCTGACCTCCCAGGGCCTCGTTACATCATGTCTGCCAGTGTGATGGCGATCACCATTCTCAGTGTGTGGGCCGCACACTATGCTCCAGAGGTCTCGTCTGTTCACAAGTCTGCTCCAGAGGTCTCGTCTGTTCACAAGTCCGCTTCAGAGGTCTCGTCTGTCACCAAGTCTGCTCCAGAGGTCTCGTCTGTCACCAAGTCTGCTCCAGAGACCTCGTCTGTCACCAAGTCTGCTCCAGAGACCTCATCTGTCCACAAGTCTGTTTCTGAGGCCTCATCTGACCGAGTGTCTGTGCCAGTGCCCCCGGAGGTGGTAGTGCTGGTTGCAGAACCTCCTAAAGGGGTCGCGGATACCACCATTGAGACTCCAGAGGTGGCGGCTTTTGCTGCAGAGCCTCAGAATGTGGCAGCATCAACTGCGGCTTCCTCAACGGCGGTGATGCCCGCCGCAGTTTCCCCGGAGGTGGCGGCTGAGGCTGCGGAACCTCATAAAACGGGGATGTCTGTCCTAGCTCCCTGCACGGTGGTAGCGCCCAATCACCCTCACCTAACCAGTATACTCTCTGCCTGTCCTGTCAACGAACTCTCTGCTTCTCTCCTTGTCATTCTGTCTGCCTCTGGCTCTGTCACAAACCCACTCCTGAACGTCAGTCTGTTTGCCACCAGAGGTGGCTGTGACATTCACATCACACTGACTGTTACACTACACCCCGGACTACGTTCCCCATCAGCCATTGTGGGTATCACCTGTACCCAATCAGAGACACTATTTAAACCCCGGACTTCCTGTCAGTTATTGGATTGCGTTTAACACTAGTTTGTGTGTTAGCAACTGAGCGGAGCCTTTAAGTCTGTTCGTGCTTTCTAGTCTAGTCTAGTCTAGCCTTGTCTTGTTCCTAGTCATCCGAGTCTTGAACCTATGTATTGTTATATCGTCTTGTCTGTCTCGCTGCCTGCCTTTGAAACTCTCGCCTGTCTGGATTACTCTATTTCCTTGCCCTTCGGATAACGTTTGCCATGGATCGACCCTCACCTGTGTTATGGACTACTCTTTTGCCTTGCTGTCTATATACCTGTTAGCCATCGTCTGACCCTGCCTGCTTTGACCATGTCTTTGTCTCATTCTGTTAATAAAAGTTTGCAGTTGAATCCGCCCGCTTCTCGCTTCATCTCTCACTCCGTAACAGTGCTGAAACTGCAACAGTAATATTTACTAATGACCCATTGATGGGAACTAACTCTGGACTCTTAAAGGGGTCCTATTATCAGGGTTTCCACGGGTCTTAAAAATTTAAATGAATTACATTTACATTTATTCATTTAGCAGACGCTTTTATCCAAAGCGACTTACAGGTGGGGAATACATCAAGCGATTTGTCATAAAGAGTCAAAACGCCCTACGAAGTGCTCAAATTACCATATAACAGGCATTTTTCAAATAAGTACAAGCTAGAAAGGGAAAAGAATAGAAAAAAGGAATTTTTTTTTTTAAGTCAAACAGTGTCGAAAGAGATGGGTTTTCAGCCGTCGCTTGAAAGTTGTTAGGGAGTTGTCATTCCGGATAGCGGTGGGAAGATCATTCCACCAGCCAGGAACGGTGTAAGAGAATGTTCTAGAAAGTGATTTTGTGCCTCTTTGTGATGGTACAATGAGGCGTCGCTCACTGGCTTTTACATGTTCATACTCCAGCTAGAGCACTGAGGTCATCCAATCAGGTGCTCCTTGATGTTCCAAGAGCAAGGTTAAAAAATAAAGGTGACCGAGCTTTTTCAGTGGTGGCACCAAATTTGTGGAATAGTTTACCTGTACACATAAGAACTGCTCAGACTGTTGGAACTTTTAAGTCGTTGCTTAAGACCCATCTGTATTCTTTAGCTTTTATTTTGAGTTGAGTTGAGACATCGTGACTTTTATAATTGTATTTGGCTAGTTTATGTGTGAGTGCCGGACATTGTTAAGCACTTTGGTCAACCACGGTTGTTGTTAAATGTGCTATATAAATAAAATTGAACTGAACTGAACTGAACTGGCAGATCTCAGAGTTCTGGAGGGAGTGTAGATTAGTAGCAGTGAGTGGAGGTAGGCGGGCGCCGAGCCTGTGGCTGTTCTATATGCAAGCATCAGTGTCTTGAATTTGATGCGAGCTGCAATTGGGAGCCAGTGCAGGGTGATAAAGAGAGGTGTGACATGGGCCCTTTTGGGCTCGTTGAAGACCAGTCGTGCTGCTGCATTCTAAATCATTTGTAGAGGTTTGATTGTGCATAAGGGAAGACCGGCTAAAAGAGCATTGCAGTAGTCCAGCCTGGAGATGACCAGGGCCTGGACAAGAAGTTGTGTGGCCTGCTCTGTTAGAAAGGGCCTGATCTTTCTAATGTTGTGTAGGGCAAACCTGCAAGATCAAGCAGTTTTAGCAATGTGGTCTTTGAAAGTCAGCTGGTCATCAAAGATAACACCAAGATTTCTGGCAGAACTTGATGGGGTAATTTTTAATGTACCTAAATTGATGGTGAAATCATGCTGTAGAGTCGGAGTGGCAGGGAAGACAAGGAGCTCAGTCTTTGCCAGGTTGAGCTGTAGATGATGTTCTTTCATCCACTCCGAGATGTCCGCCAAGCAGCCTGAGATCCGTGCAGCTACTGTTGGATCATCTAGTTGAAATGAAAGATAGATCTGTGTGTCATCAGCATAGCAGTGGTAAGAGAAGCCATGTGCCTGTATGATGGGCCCCAGTGATGTAGTGTATATGGAGAAGAGGAGGGGTCCAAGAACTGATCCCTGAGGAACCCCAGTGGCCAGATGATGTGCTTTGGATACCTCCCCTCCCCAGGCCACCCTGAAAGACCTACCTGTGAGATAGGATTTAAACCAGCAAAGTGGAATCCCTGTGATACCCAGTGATGAGAGGGTGGACAGGAGGATCTGATGATTCACTGTGTCAAAAGCAGCAGAAAGATCCAGCAAAATGAGTACTGATGATCTGGAATCAGCTTTTGCAATCCGCAAGGCTACAGTGACTGACAGTAGTGCAGTTTCAGTTGAGTGGCCACTCCTAAACCCTGACTGGTTAGCATCCAATGAACTGTTCCGCGCGAAAAATAGTGATACCTGGTTAAAAACGACTCGTTCGAGTGTTTTTGCTATGAATGGAAGGAGAGAGATCAGTCTATAGTTATCTATAAGTGAACTGTTTAAAGTAGGTTTTTTGAGCAGTGGGGTTACCCGAGCCTGCTTGAACGCAGTGGGGAAAGTGCCTGTGAGGAGAGATGTGTTGATGATGTGTGTAAGTGCTGGTAAGAGTGTAGGGGAGATTGCTTGGAGATGGTGAGAGGGATAGGATCTAGTGGGCATGTTGTAGGATGGCTGGAGAGGAGAAGTTTGGATACTTCTGCCTCAGAGAGGGGACAGAAGGAGAAGAGTGGGGTGTTAGCTGTGGATGTTGTCTGTATTAGTTCCTGTACGTGTGGAGCTGAGAACTGGCTGCTGATAGTTGTAGTTTTGTCAGTAAAGAATGTGGCGAAATCGTCGGCTGTTATAGAAGTGGTGGGAGGTGGTGTGGGAGGGCAGAGGAGCGAATTGAATGTTTTGAAGAGGTTACGTGTGTGTGGAGCATTGTTGATCTTGTTGTGGAAGTATGAGGATTTGGCAGTATGGACTTGAGCAGAGAAGGATGAAAGCAAAGACTGATACATACTCAAGTCAGATGGATCTTTAGATTTGCGCCATTGTCTCTCTGCTGCCCTGAGTTTGGACCGATGTTCATGGAGAACATCAGATAACCAGGGGTTAGGAGGGGTGGCCCGTGCTGGCCTGGAAGAGAGAGGACATATATAATCTAGGCAAGAAGTTAAAGTAGAGCATAAGGTGTCAGTAGCTGCATTAACCTCTAGAGATGAGAAAAGGGTTGTAGAGGGAAGAGAGGAGGACACTACAGAGGAAAGATGGGAGGGTGAAAGAGAGCGTAGGTTTCGTCTGAAAGTAACAGGTAGAGGGGTTGGAGGTGTACTGGTAGTAAGATGTAGGTTGCATGTAATGAAGAAATGGTCAGAGGTGTGTAGGGGTTTAACCAAACTGTTGTCTGCAACGCAATTGCGTGTGTAAATTAGGTCTAGGTGGTTGCCCGATTTGTGAGTGCTTGTAGTAACAAGGCGTTTGAAATCAAATGAAGCTAGGAGTGAGTGAAAGTCTGCAGCATAAGGCTTGTCCAGGTGAATGTTAAAATCACCAAAGACTAGAAGTGGACTGCCATCCTCTTGGAATGAGGATAGCAGCCCATCCAGCTCATCTAGGAAAGTGCCCAGTTGACAAGGAGGGCAGTAAATGACCACAATGTGGAATTTAATTGGAGCTGTTACTGTGATCGCATGAGATTTGAATGAGTTAAGTTGCATAGCAGAGAGTGGTTAAAGAATTTCCATTTATTAGAAATGAGTATTCCAGTACCCCCACCCCTCCCAGTGTGACGAGGGGTGTGAGAGAAAGAGAAGTTTCTCTCAGCAGGGGTTGCTGAGTCTTCTGGACGAATCCAGGTCTCAGTCAAGCCCAGGATACTAAGTGTCGAATATGTGGAAAAAGGAGAAATGAAATCTGCTTTGTTAACAGCTGACTGGCAATTCCAAAAGGGCCGACAGTAAACGAGAAAGTTTCAGTGGAGGAAGTGACGATAGGGTGAAGGTTGGTAAGATTACGTTGACGTCTGCGTGTGATGTTAGAGGATTGTGTGGAGACAACCGGAATGTATTGAAAACACATGATAGAGGTGGAAAGAGAGGACAAGCAGGGAGTGTATGAAGGGAAAGTAAGAGGAGTACCTAAGTGCGTTGTCGGTTTTGTTGCTCGGTTAAAGTCGCACAGGAAAAAGTCGCAGGTCTTTACCCTCGTCGGTCTTCACACGAGGAGGCTGAATACGATGGCTGAACGCTTCCGCTGACGCTTCCGCGTCAGCTTGCAGATAATGAATATATACACAAGCAAATGATACTGGAGTGATAACAGCTGGGCCCGCCTCCTGACTTAAGCCCAAAGTCTATATCTATGCGAATGCCTTGAATCGAAACTAAGAGCGAGCTGCTTCGCACTTAAGTGCCCGCAGGATTTCAGCAATACTACTTTCAATAAGTGCAATCAAAAGTGCTAATTAAAATGAAACAACAACACTACAAATAGGCAGAGAACGAAAAAATACTTTCTAGCAGTACTTTAATTTAAATAATTTAAACAGTACCTATGGAAATAGTGTATTAAGCAAACACTTACACGCAGTCGCTGTTCCTATCTCCGTGGACAACAGTTTAAGGCTTTGAAAGGAATTAAGGCTTTGAAAAAGTCTTAAGGAGCAGCAAGTCTTAAATTCATATGATTATGGCATTAATTTTCATGAGGGATTGTTTCCTCATGTTTCATTTTAAAGTGAAGCGAAAGTGTAATTTCTGTGCTACATGGCTTAGGTCGCTCAATATTCAGTAAACAATATGCAGTAGATGGCGGTATGTGCTGGTTCATCTGTCAGTCACCCAAAGAAGAACTTCTTGTTGTTTTTTTATAGTAATAAAAATCATTCAGTTCAGTTAGAGAACAGACAATTAAAACTGAAATAATGCACTCAATGCAGTGTGCCGAATGACAGTTACATCACAGATCAGATTTCATTTATCATCTGAAGAGAGTGAATCGAGCTGACTGACAAGAAGAGAGAAAGACAAGACCATGGCGGAAGAGTTTTAAAAATATTTTGGCTTTTGAAAAGCCTTTTGACTCCTGCCATTTATCTAAGGTGATAGCGGAAGTTTCATATTTATTTGGTTCCACAGTGTTTGCTGATTTTTATTTTTTTAAACTGTGAGTTTATATATATATATATATATATTACATCAAGGTGTATGCTGTGCTTCCAAGCTTTCTGATTCGTTTTGCTAATAAACATTCTGTTTCCGCCCCGCGCTCAAGTCACCGGCCTCTCATGTGGCAAGCTATGTTAACATAGAGGACGTTATGGGATTTGATGCCCTTATCCTCTCTCCTTCTCCTTCATCTCCGCCGGTCCCATCCAGCCCTCCTACGTCTCCACTGGTCCCGTCCAGCCCTCCTATGACTCCGCTGGTCCCGTCCAGTCGTCCAGAGCACCCTCCAGAGTAGCCCCTCTAGAGCGCCCTCCAGTGCCAGCGCCCTCCAGAGCGCCCTCCAGAGCGCCCTCCAGAGTGCCCTCCAGTGCCAGCGCCTCCAGAGTGCCCTCCAGAGCCCGCGCCTCTACAGCGCCCTCCAGAGCCCGAGCCTCCAGAGCGCCCTCCAGTGCCAGTGCCTCCAGAGCGCTCTCCAGTGCCAGTGCCTCCAGAGCGCCCTCCAGTGCCAGTGCCTCCAGAGCGCCCTCCAGTGCCAGCGCCTCCAGAGCGCCCTCCAGAGCCTGCACCTCCTAAACTGCCTGCTCCGCCATGGTCTCCCGAACTGTGTGCTCCGCCATGGCTTCCCGATCTCCCTGATCTGCCATGGCTCTTTGAACTGTCTGCTTTGCCATGGCTCCTCGAGCTCCCTGATGTGCTCAGCCATGGCCTCCCGAACTGTCTGCTCCGCCATGGTCTCCAGGATTGTGTGCTCCGCCATGGCTCCCCAAGCTCCCTGATCCGCCATTGCTCCCTGAGCTCCCTGATCCGCCCTGGAGGCCTTCCTTCTCTCCGCCCTGTTTCTGCCCTGCACCAGCCAACCCCCCCCCTCGCCGGTGGATATGTTATGGTGCAAGACGCGCCTTCCGGGAGGGGGGGAGTAATGTTACACCCCTGTGGACTGTTTAGTTTGGTTTCTCTCTCTTGTACCCATATTTGGTCGTTCCTGTTTCCTGTCCTCATTTAGTCATCATTACTTTACCTTGTTTCACCTGTGTCTTAATTAAGTTTATCGTTATCACCTGCCTTTATAAGTTGCATTCTGTTCAGTGTTTGGTGTCCGGTCTCGTCAATGTATGTGTGTTTTTATCCTCCTCCTGTGGAATATAAAAAGGTTTTATCTTTGACCTTCGTCTTTGTTCATTTTTTTTCCTTCAGTTTTGTTTAGTTGGTCTTAAAAAGGTCTTAATAATGTCTTAAATTTACCAGCAGAAATCCTGTATTATGCTCTTTCACAAAGTCTTGATTTTGTTTTGGGAGTGTACTAGAATCTCATGCTTGGTGGTTCGAAAAACACATTATTTTTCACATAATTCATCATTAGCATACCTTTCTCCCTAGCCTGGCACAAAGGGCTCGAGTTCTGGGTTTGATTGGTTAGCTGTCCCAGTGTGTTCTGACTGGTGAACAGCTTAGATGGTGTTTCAGTACGGCCACGCCCCTTGCCAAAGCAGCAAGTTCCATCTGCTAGATTATAGTTAAGGAAATATTAAGGTATAGCTGATGCTACAGTAGTGTTCTATTGTCAGCCTCTGAGATCGCCAATACATTATATTGTCATGCTAATTTTTGTAATTATTTACATACTTATTTTCATTTCCTGAAACCAGCTCCACCACAAGGCTACAAGCAGCCTAATGTTTTTAATATGACTTAATTTGTATTTAATGTGACAACAATTGAATAAAAACGTTGTAAGTTACTAATTCTAATGCTTACATTTCCTTAGTTATTTAAAAAGCAGCTACAGAAAATGAGCAAAGAACATTAACCTTATCAACTTATCACTGATTAGCCTAGTCTAGAGCAAGTTTATGCATTTTAAAAAACACTTGCGTAATAATTGACGCTGTCTACACTGTATGATGAATAAATCTTTTACCACACACTGCACACACGACTGCGGTGCGTTATGGTTCCGACCCAGCCACTGGAGCTGATAGTGGCCACTCTAGTCAATGCTTGTGTTTATACCTGCCGCACTGCAGCTCATTGAAACATCCCAGAAGTGACTTTCTATGTTGCATCGCTAATTCCCCACCTCGTCCCTACCCACCCCCCAACCATTAGAAGTGCCTTAGGCGGGATTTATTTTAATGATATTCTAATGGGCCGCGTTGTGACCTCACAGCACCCGGAAAACAACACTGTAGTCCAAAGGAGCCGTTCGTTGTAGTTCTTGAAAAGGGATTTAAAAAAACAAAAAAACTAAATATCTCCCTTTGGAGTGGACTTTGAAATTTGTAACTTTGTAGATCTTTTTTTATGCCCAAACATACACACCACACACTGACTAAAATTCAAAAAGTTAAAAAGCATAATAGAACCCCTGTAACTATACTCATTCTACTTGACGTAAGTGTGACCTTGGATACTATTTCTCATAAAAGCCTCAGAGAAATTAGCTTCTACTGAAATTTCTAGTTACCCATCTTACCTGGTTTAGATCCTCACTGATCTCACTGGTCACACTCAGTTTGTTCAGTTAAAAAAAAAGAAAAAAATTCCATATTCCTCAGCCGGTATCAATGGTGTTCCTCAGGGCTCTATCCTGGGCCCTCTTTTATTTATTATTTACCTTCTACCACATGGTTATATTTCTATGAAATTTGGAATCATTTTCATTACTTTGGATATGACACACAGATCTACTTATCCTCTAAGCCTATTCCATTCTCCCACCTCCTCTCTTTTGGACTGTTTAGATCAGTGTTACAGTGCCCCCCAACACTGTACATTTTGTGTGTTTCCTTAATCAAACACAACTGATTCTACTCAAGAGCTCATTAGAAGAAACTCTAGGACCTGAAACGGGTGTGTCAGATAAGGAAGACCTACAAAATATGCAGTGCTGGGGGGCGCCCAGGACCAGGGTTGAGAAACACTTGTTTAGATGAAGTAAAATCATGGTTCTCTTGTAATTTTCATAAATTAAATGGAAATAAAAACAGAGGTTAGTACTAAATCCAATTTGACAAAATCTGGCAGTTTTTTCATTGACTATTGATAACTCATAGTTGATAACATAGTTTCTCCATCTTCTCAGGACAAGAGTTTGCGTGTCATCCTTAATAGTAGCCTATCCTTTGAAGCACACGTTAATAATATCACTTGGTCCATATATAATTCCATCTAGGGAATATCAGTCATCTCTATGTCTTACATCTATATGTACTGGTGTTCTTGCAAATACCTTGATCAGTTCACATATTGATTATTGTAATGCTCTCCTCTTTGGTGTACCTCTTAAGCTTCTTCACTTCACTTGGTCCAGAACTCAGCTGCCCTGCCCTGAGTGTTTTGAAGTCTATAAAAATAAAATGCATTTGGTGTCCAATACTGAAAACAAGGAAATTAGCTTCTTGGATTTGTGTATGGATGAATGAATGTTGCTTTGAATATCAGGTCACTTACAGAGCAGGAAGTCCATAGAAGAAGTGATCCGCTTTGCTGCAGAAGAAAGGCTCTGCTTACTGGCTGATGAGGTGAGTTTATCTCAGTTAATATAGCTCTCTGTCAATAAAACACAAATCTTTCTAAAGCTGTAGATCAGGGGTGTCCAGTTTAGTATGGGGGGGGGGAACTATGCAAATGGATTAAGACCATAAGACCATGAACATACACATTCATTTATTCATTCATTCATTCTTTTAATATTTATTATTATTATTATTATTAAAGATACATAACTGGTTCTGACCCAGAAGTGAACTGTGGATTTACACATGAAATTATAGCGATGTTTTTTTTTTTAAAAAAAACATATTTTTTCTTTCTTTCTTTCTTTTTTTTTTTTTTTTTTTTTGGTTAATTTGAATATTCATGCACAAATATACTATAAACAGACAAAAGATGTAGTAACTGATAACAAATAAATTCTACATAAAGTCCACATTTAAAAAAGGAGAAGTCCTCATTTCACTCTGCTGCCACCTGTTGATGAAGCATTGCAGACTCAGGCTGCTGATCTTCTTTTTCATCTGAAAGTGAACATTTATTCTGGTATGAAAATATTTAATTTGAAAACATTACAGGGGAATGTTCATGCCATGTTCATGCAACATTCCAATGAACTTAATACTGGTTTATATACTCAGTTTATATGCTATTTGAAATCACTTGATATACTAAAATTTAAATTCTAGTGAATATTTACATTTTTAAATATTTATTATTTTTGCTGTAGTTCTTGTAAAATTTGAAATTTCAAAGAATTTCGTATTTTTATTTTAAATATATATTATATTAAAACACAGTAACACTGGAAATTTTTGTAAAGTGGTCCTGAAGGAGCAGGATTGGAAACCCCTGCTCTAAAACTCTCCTTTGACATGTTTGCTCATTTGTTTCTCTTCAGGTGTATCAGAGCTGTGTGTATGGAGACGATACTGAGTTTTATTCCTATAAGAAGGTGTTATCAGAAATGGACTCCAATATTTCCAGCACTGTAGAACTGGCCTCCTTCAATTCTGCCTCCAAGGGCTTCATGGGAGAGTGAGTAGTTCTGTGCTCCTGAATGTTATGAGGGGCACCTATTGTATCTGTTGATATCTCTATAAATATAATCAAACCATATCATTCCCCATATTAGTTTGGTTTTTACGGTTGCACTTTATTAAAATTATCACCAAATTAGCTAAATAGCAAATCTGTGTTAGTCTTCTCTGATTGTTCTTTGCGTCCAGGTGTGGTCTTCGCGGTGGCTACATGGAGCTGGTGAATCTCGACCCTGCGGTGATGAAATACACTCATACACTGTTTTCCATTGCACCCTGCCCACCTGTTGTTGGACAAATTGCACTTGATCTCATGGCAGATCCTCCAAAACCTGGTGATGCTTCATTCCCCACCTTCTCTGAGGTTGGTGTGATACATATTAGTACTTAAAGTGCTCTTTTTATGATGTTTTATTGTTTAATGATTAAGCTCTAGCAGACAAGTTACACTGATAAAATATATCAACCGAAACAAATAGTTGTTTTAATGAGAAAGCAGTTTTTACCCTATAAATTTATCCTAAATTATAGAATATATAATCAAACACAACTACCTCATCAAGGTGTTCAGGATTACTAGAACATGACAGACAGATGTAATGGTTCCAACTGAACGACGTCTTTTAGAGACTCACATGTATAAGTGACCTGATGTAAAAGAACTTATAAAAGTTTAAAAGTGTTAGTATCAGTTAAAAATATTAGTCAAATCCCATTGTCTCTCTATCACAGCTTCTTGACTTTGAATTTGACTAAATTATTTTTTTTTATTAGGAGGTCCAGTCCATTAAAAATATGATACGTAAAAACACTGGTCGGATTCAGGAGGTCTTTGCTGAGCTGCCGGGGATCAGCTGCCACCCACTGAAGGCCGGGCTTTTTGTCTTCCCCTGTCTACACTTCCCCCCGAAGGCAATAAAATGGGCCAAGGTGTGTTTTCTGTGTACTGCACCAGTCTGTAAATGACTGAATTAAAAGTGCTGTTGTTAATTAGAAGTCAGAGCAGATATCCATGACCTCAAGCTTACGAGAGGCTCAATAAAAACCATTTTGGGTTCCCCAGATAACCTTTCTGTGAACAGTTCCTAAAAAAAATATATATATATATATCGTAGTGTGAAGAATATTTGAATAATCTAAACACCTTTAAACTAAAAATAATCTTTTGTGATGTTAAAGGTTCTTTATGGAACCATCAGTGCCAATAAAGAAACTTTATTTTTAGAGTTTAAGTCACTCATGTGATGTGTTTTGTAATGGTGAGGTCAGAAACCTTATGTTATCCCAATCAGGAGGTTGTGGCATGACCGATGTAATCAAGACCACACAAGAAATATCACCATGCATCACCAGTCACCATAAACTCTGAATACCTGATTAACCAGAGTCGCAGCAGTGAACAAATCTCATTATCTGACAGTACTAAAATGCAGTAATCAGACTGTGTTTCTGATGTTTTCTCTTTTGTCATGTTTTCCTACAGTTAAAAAAAGTTGTTTTCTCTTCGTAGAAAAGACAGATGGAACCAGACATGCTGTACTGTTTGCATTTGCTAGAGGAAACAGGTCTGCATGTGAGGCCGGGCTGTGAATACGGACAGAGAAAGGACAGCCATCACATCAGGTTTGTGCACTGCCACTGTTATCAGTTACTGCATAAATGTGAATAATTACCTCATACAAAACACTTAAAATCATGCTGTAAGATGTAAATTTGTCAATTACAGCCAGTTAGTCTTACCACAGTAGCCATAAACTAAACATTAGCTTGATTGGTTTTTCAGAGCACCCCATAGATTCTCAGTAAAAACCAGTTGTTATTGTTTCTCAGGCTTTTTGTGGGAACTCAAGAGAACATAATGGAAGAAGCTCTGCAAAGACTGAAGACGTTCCACATGCGATTCATGAAGGAGTTTTCTTAGTGTCATCTTCAGATTATGAGATCTGTTTGACCCTTGAATGCATGAATGTTTCACCAATCAGCAACACAAAATATATATCTATCACGGATGGATCTCTAAACTGCACCAACAGTATACAACTGTTCTGATATTTTAATAATAATAAAGTAATAAAATAAAAATGTGTTGTTGTCTGTTGAAACTTTGAAGTGTGTTTTGAACAACTGCTTCACCACCATCATCTCTTACGTTCAGTTACTTTCAGCTTCTGCCTCATATTGGGGATCTGAACCTTTCAATACAGTAATTTCAAAATGTTTTAATTTTCATCATTTTGAAAATCATTGTCATGTTTGCAGACAGTTTTGTCATCATATCCACCAGTAAAGTCTGCAAAGTCTACATCCGTTGTCAAATCTATTCTCGTGTAGCTGCACCTGTGAATAGATATGCATTCTGGGTTGAACGCAGTTCTTACAATTAAGAAGCAGAAAGAAAAAAAAAGAACCACTAACAATGTTCTGTTTTAGTTTTTATTAGGCTGTCATAAAATTGCACTGTAACGTAAAAAAGTTACATCTTTATCATGTTTACATCTTTATTAAGATGTTACAAAAAAGATGTAATTACACAATTACTTTAACACTCTTTCTTCAGACTCATAAACCAGTAACACTTTAGGAAACTGTTCCATCATTAATGAATAATCACACAGGAACAAATGAATAACACAATATTAAGACTTTAGTAATTACTGTGAACTACAAGAATCTCTGATTAATGAATTAGTAATTAATAGTGCTTAGTCCAATGTGGTAGTTCATTATTAGACACTGTTAATCACTACTGTTTTTTTCAAAGGACTACTAAGAACTACTGTATACAGTTTAATAATTAATATGAATAATCCATAATGCATCATTAATTCTAAAGTGAATGTCATGGTAACCCACTAGTAATGATTCAAGTGTATTATCAAATCCTTCAGAAGGGATTACTAATTATTTGGATCAGTATGGATCTGACTGATCTGAAACTGAAGGTCATGATAACTCTGTAGGAATCACTGAAATCATTTTAAACTTTTAAGGGTTTTGTAATAGAGTACTTAAGTAAAGCAGAATACTGACTGAATGATCTTCCCAGCACAATCCAGAATGCAGAGTCCTTGACAGATGAAAACTAATCTCTTCCTTAATCCCTGTTCTAGCTTGTATTAATCTGAACAAATTCTGAAACTTTGTATTAAAAGTACTTATTATTTAGGAATTATTTAAGTCTTTCCTGGTGTATTACTGACAAACAGCACGGGTCATTGTGTCACTCAGTGTCATATAAAATATCTAGACAGTCTCTGTCTCTCATCTGCACCACTTACAAAGACTAATACTCCAGAAGTCACATAAGACATACACTTATTTTTATACTAATACTGGCATTGAAAAGTTTGGGGTTGATAAGATTTTAAGAATATGATAAGAACAAATTTGCATTTGTTTGATCAAAAATACAGCAAAAACTCTGAAATATTATTACAATTTAAATAGCTGTTTTCTACATAAACATGAAATTGTAATTAATTGATGTGATCAAAGCTGCATTTTCAGCATCATTACTTCAGTCTTAAATATCACATGATCCTTCAGAAATCATTCTAATATGCTGATTTGCTGCTCAACAAACAATCCTGATTATTAGTACACTGTTAGCGATTTCTGTAAATTGCACAGTATTTAACTAATATGAACTGTACTTTACTGTAGAACAGTTATACAGTATGATACTGTATTTTAAAGTTGCATTATGGGAAATATCCTTTTGGCGCCATTAAAATACAGTATTTTTCTTTTACTGTAAATCCAAATACAGTAAAAAAAAAAAAAAAAAAAAAAAAAGAGCGCGAAATGTGACCAACGACAGAAAGGCTGTATCAAAAATGTAAAAGGTGTGCATTATAGCTGACACCTACATGAACACTTTACAGTTGGTTGTGTAACTGTAAATCATTCGCTATAAATGCTATTGAAGTTAGAAAAGTGTACACTAATGTCGTATGTAACTTTAGAGACGGTCCCTAAATTTGCGAATATCCAACGTCCAACGTCAAGCCAACTTTATGCCAGTAGAAAACGAAGACGCACACACAAGAACCTTGCAGCTGCCATCAAACGTATGTACAGTATTCCTGCTTTTTAATTACATATTTAATGTCAGTGTATTTTGGGGTTATTAACGGTTTAATTAAAAAGAAAATTATAATAAAAATGCTGTCTCTTCACAACGCGCAGTCACACTTTACAGTGTACGTCGATGGTAGAGAGCTTTGTGGCGGACACTCATTTTAGATTGAGGAGAACGTTCTGTGCAAAACAAATATCTTTATTTCTTTTCTTTCCTTTTTTGTAGGAAGTTTTACCGTCAAAGCGTGAACATAAACAGGTCTTTGTCTTGGTTTTGACCACTTTGCTAGCAGGTGAGTTTTTATGTGAATTGGTATGAAATTGTTGACCAAGAATCCAGGCTTTTAAAGGTTTAAAGCTGGTTTAAAATAGTCATTTCGCTGTGGTTTTTAATCACTATGAAATCGCTTAATGCTTACGTTACCTATTAACCTATGGGATTATTTTTGTGCCAATAAGAATGAACGTAACTTTGTAAAACTGAACATAACTTTCCAAGAAACGATCAAAAATATGCCACTGCAAAAGAAGAAAAACACAATGAAAATGAAAAAATGAACTCAGTCGCACGAATTTAACATGCTCTTCAAATATGCTTCATTCTTTGTTAATGATTTTCAAAGAATCGTTTTCGCGAATCATGGATTCTGAATGCGTTGCCACAGCTTTCGCTTACGCTTCGCAAATTTTCGTTTGCTGTTTTGGCACAAACCTCTCGTGGGGGCGGGCTTAACAGCGATCTACTCTGATTGGCTAATGAGCTTTTGATGGACAGTTGCTCTCTGACCTGGAATCACAGACGGTGACGTCAGTGGCGCGCATATTGCGGTGTGCAATACGTCGTGCTTTGTTTATATTAAGTATTAATGTTATTAGTATTTCACCTACGGTCGTCTCTTAGTTTCTAAAGATGAGCTCCCAGGAGAGACACGGAGCGGCATCATCTTCCACCTCAGCTTGTCCCTCAGGGCAGCTTGAAGTAAGTTAGTGTTGCTAAAGTAACGTTAATCAATAACATCGATAAAAGTTTTATTCATGTACAGTGTGCAACAGTTCTGATAGTTTCTATAAACAAAGCACGACGTATTGCACACAGCAACAACTTTCCAATATGCGCGCCACTGACGTCACCGTCTGTGCTTCCAGGTCAGAGAGCAACTGTCCATCAAAAGCTCATTAGCCAATCAGAGTAGATCGCTGTTAAGCCCGCCCCCACGAGAGACAACAAACGAAAATTTGCGAAGCGTAAGCGAAAGCTGTGGCAACGCATTCAGAATCCATGATTCGCGAAAACGATTTTTTGAAAATCATTAACAAAGAATGAAGCATATTTGAAGAGCATGTTAAATTCGTGCGACTGAGTTCATTTTTTCATTTTCATTGTGTTTTTCTTCTTTTGCAGTGGCATATTTTTGATCGTTTCTTGGAAAGTTACGTTCAGTTTTATAAAGTTACGTTCATTCTTATTGGCACAAAAATAATCCCATACATTTAATGCTAATGTTAGCATAAAACCCGCAATGTTCGTCTGTAAACACTGTGGCGTCTCTGTGGAGACATTATATGCATCTATTAATCATGCCAAAGCAGGCAAACGCTTGGCGAATTCCAGGTTTTCGTGTAACGTTACAGTGCCTGAATGCTCATGCACGTTCTTAAGCCTCTGCACTTCAGTCGCACATGAACCACAAAACTAGTGAACTGATCTGAACACCATCTCATCTGAACTCTAGAGGCAGCGCGGAAGGTTGTACATTCGTGTCGACTAAATTCTTCAGCATTTGTGAACACTGGACACCTAAGATGGCACATTCGAGATGGTAAGAAAAAACTTAATGTCCAGTTAGTAACTGTAAAAAGTATTTTAGAGTAAAGTCATCATTTTTAGCACACAGCATAAATGTGATTTTAAGAAATCTGTGTAGATATTAATGTTACTGTGCTTTCTGCTGCTGTGCCAGATGTGAATACTGATGTAACTGTCCCGTTGTTGATGGCCCACTTTAAAAGAAGCAGAGGATTTGCTGTTCCTTTTGGCCAGTGTAAGTTTTTTTTTTTTTTTTTTTCATTTGTATAATTGACTACTGATAATTTCTATAATGGACACTTAGGAAAACTGTGTGTGTGTGTGTGTGTGTGTGTGTGTGTGTAGGTCACAACAACAGCAGCAGATGCAAAGACTAGGCTTTCACTTCCTTCTACTCTGATCAACCTTGGTAAGATCCTTTAGTACGTTTTAGTGATGTTAAAGGGATGGTTTTTAAAAATAAACCTTTTGTCACAATTTATTCATGACTATCTATATCTAACTTTCTACCTAGCATCTTCTCAAATACATTTTGAATAACAAGGGTAGGTAAATCATAATAGAATTGTCATTTTTGGGTGAACAATCCTTTTGAACTAATGAGAAAGGCTCCAACATCTACATCTACTTTTACTGACACCATAATCAAATGTGAAAAGTTTTTTTTTTTTGTTTTTTTTTTGTAAAGTCACAAATATCACTATAAAAAAACATGAACACAATAAATTAATTAATTGACTTTTTTTTTTTTTTTTTTTTTTAGGAGATTAAATTCTACACAGCAAAAAAAATGGATCCTGGCGACTGAAAGCAAAGTCTTCTTTCCTGTGATTGACCTACCAGATACGTCCTCTGCATTTGCTGTTCTCTTCGTTTATGTGCTTAAGATCGAGTACTAAGTGGAAGCCACTACTTTGTTGTTTATTTAGAGGTAAGTACATCTTGCAATATGCTGTAATATTAAGTAAACATTAAAAGGGAAAAAGAAAAATGAAAACCATGTACATCTGGGATGGCATGACGGTACGTTATGAGAGAATTTGCATTTTTGAGTAAACAATCCCTTAAAGGAATAATCCACCCAAAAATGAAGAGTCAGAGGAAAGTCTTTCACAAGGCTTAATTTGCCCATCAATATTGCTCACTCAAAAATACAAAATTCTCTCATTACTTACTCACCCTCATGCCATCCTGGATGTACATGACTTTCATTCTTCTGTGGAACACGAACAGAGATTTTTAGAAAAATAATCCATCTATGTGAGTCCATATAATGCTAGTGGATAAGTCCCTCAAAGTTGATGCTTCACAACATGCTCACTTTTACGTCAAACAAACACATGTAGGACACTTGCCTTGAAGCAGTGGTTTATATTATTAATTTTTAAAAAATATTTAAACATTTCTCACACAAACCTATCATTTTGCTTCAGATGAGGGTGAGTAAATGTTGAGAGAATTATAATTTTTGGGTGTTGTCTTCTTGGCATGGAGTAACGATAAATGACAATTTGAGTTAAAATAAAATTCTGTTTATTCTTCTTATGAATTCATAACAGTATTTTTGTAGATTTCTAGATCAGCAAAAGTAGTGGGAAGATGGTGCAAAGAAGAAACTCTGGCCTGAACCCTCATTTCAGCGGGCAAAACTATTAATCCACTACAGCCAAATGCATTTTACTCAGGAGAGTTTTTGTGAATTTGAATGTTTTTAATATTGTTCTTATGATTGGATTTATTCCTAATTTTTTTTATTTTATTTTTTTTTAATTGCTGTAATATACAAATATTTATGTATACGTTCTTGAAAAATGCTTCTCGTGTGTAACAAAAGTTTGAGTTTTATTTAAAGCTTCACTGTCATTGCTGTTCACTGTTATCATAGTATGTTGTGCTTTGGATAAATGTTAAGAATTTTTCTAGCTATAACAGTTAAAGTGGTAAGTGCTGTAATATATATACAATAGTTTGTAATAGTGTTTTGTTTGAGTCTTAACTGAATCTGTGAAAATGTTAATGTTATTGCAAGGTTTATTGCAACAATTGAACAATTAAAAACATTAAAAGTATCATAGTTGTCATTGCTTATTTTTATTTAATTTTTTTTTCTTGTATATATATATATACAAGAATAAAATTATATATACCATAAAATTACTGTATATTTTACAAGTAAAATACAGTAAAAAGTACAGTTAAAAACTGCACAAGTGTGGTATAATACTGTAAATACATTTACAGCAAGTTAAATGGTACTGTAAATATAAATACAGTAGCGAACTGCTGCCAGTAAGTTACTGTAATTTCTACAGGAAATTTTTTACAGTGTAGTGTTTATATTATTATTAATATTGGGAAGCTGTGATGCCCAATATTTTTGTGGAAACGGTCATACGTTTTATTTTTCAGAATTCACAGATTAACAGAAGGTTCAGCATAAATAAAATGAACTGCATTTAGTTGAAATAGAAATCTTTTGTAATATTATGAATGTCTTTACTATCAGTTTTGATCTTTGATTCAGCCTTGCTAAATAAAAATGTAAATTACACTGACTCAAACTTATAAACAGTAGTGTGTGAATGTTTCAGTTTCTCGTCATTATCATTGTTTGGTTCAGTGTGTGTTTCTGATTGGTCAGTAGGCAGCAGTGGGTGTGGCCCAGAGAAACCCAGTGTCAGCGACATTATTAACCTTAAGATGTTGCAATGTGGAGAATCCAAACTGAAATCAAGTAGCATGCAGGTAATGATTACATACATTCACATTCTGGAAACTAGCAAATGCAGACGGATTGTAAATAAGTGGCCTGCATCCACATAATCATGAACCACACACTCCCACAGACAACTTTAAATATTACAAAACCTTTAAAGAAAGTGATCACAAATAGAAAGATTAAATAAAAACACATTACAGGTATATTTGTATAACTGTGAATCCCCAAATGTAGATCTGTCAACCAAGTTTAATATCAGCACACAAACTGTGCTGCAGGCGTTTGATGGGAATGGGATGGGATTTTATGGCCAAGCAGCTGCATGACGTCTGACATCACCAAATACAATGCCAAGCGTTGGATGATGGAGTGTGCAAAGTACACAGATACTGGACTCTGGGGCAGTGGAAACCTGTTCTGTGGAGCGACCAATCACACAGTCTGATGGATGAGTCTGGGTTTGATGGATGCCAGGAGAACAACTATTGTTAACAAAATTATGTCCGCTGTAAACTGGAATGAACTGGAATGAACCAGCCCTGCTCTACAAACATCAGTGCCTGACCTCACAAATGCTCTACTGGATGAATAAGCAAAAACTCCCACAGAAACACGCCAAAATCTTTTTGAAAAACTTTCACAGAATAACAGAAGCTATGTTATAGCGGCAAAGGGAGACCAGCTCCACATTACTGTCTGTATTTACAATGCAATGTCATTAAAGTTCCTGATGGTATCAGACTCAGGTGTCCCAGTACTTTTGTCTATGTCGTGTGTGTCTTTCTTACTTGACTTACTATTAGGCTTATACTATGCATATGAATTTAAAAATGCTTATTTGAGACATGATTCCAGATATGATCTTAATTCTGATGATGATTTTCATTCAAGTTGAGCAGGGAATAGTCTTTTATTGATCCCAAAATGTCTTTGTTAATGGCTCACGGAGCCTGACCCACTCTTGGGACTTTGCTCCTCTAAGAAAAATCCCCATCCCCAACCCCCACAGGACCAAAGATTCAGGTTTAATAACTAAAGGCATAAAGAATAACTGTGAAGATTCTGAATTCAATTGGTCCGGGAATAGAAGCCATCAGACAAAGGACAAAGGTTAACTAACTGAGTAAATTAGACAACATAGAAAATACAATTCAAAGTCCTAACTCTGATAAACAAGGATGTCCTTCCTGAGAAAGATCAGTCCATTGGTGAAGAACTATTTTCAATCAGGGAATGATGTTTTATTGAGACGTGCGGCACAGATCACAGCTGAAATACAACAGGTGTATTATTACTTTGATGTTAGTCTCATCTGTTTTTTTTTTTTTTTTTTCTATTAATGTATTAATAAGTACTTTGGTGCAGATTCACCTAACACTAAACAGAAATTAGGCAGAAGGCAACATGGATAGATTGTATGACATGCCCTCATTTCTGGAAAGCATGTCATTTTTTAGTGTTTCACTTTATTGCCATTTTTGCTCACTGTTTGTATCATATTGGAATTAGATAACTAGGTGACTCATATCCTGTCATTTTTTTAAAGCAATACCTTAATTTTGTGGTTACGCACAACAACATATTGTCCTTTTTTGACTCATCTGATTTTTATCTCAACTGATTTTAGGGCAAGAGAAGAAACTATAAAGAGGTGCTTGATTTGTCTTCTGGGGATCTGCACAGAGGAGGAATAAAACCCATCACTTTTGTTCGTCAAGTGAGTAGAACATTTATATCAGTCAGAGAAGAAAATAAAACACTGAAAATATAATTAAAAGAATTTACAAAAAATGAAAATATGAATTATTAATAATAGTATTAATACTTCGACTATAATTCCATCAATGCAAATAGTGGTTGAGAAAAGCACAGAAACAGTTAGTCACTCAGTAGGACACACGCACTGATCTTACTTCTATCATGACAACTCTCTGAGAGTTTGGCATGGTAATGTACGATAATGTTATTGTATTTGGTCTTGGTGGAATAGATCTGCTAAACTGCTACTGCAGCAGAGCAAGTACAGAGACCGAGACTACTACCAATAAATCCACAACATGCTGCTGTGAGCATGTAAGAAAAACTGCTGCTACACATACTGTATAGCATATATGAAATAACCCCCAACAAAGCAGGACATGCTGAAATGGACAACACAATACAAGTATTTGAATGTTGAGCAGTTGAGAATGTTGAGCAGCAAGCTCATTGGCTGCTGATACAGTAAGAACCAATCAGATGTGCCATGTGATAATGATGTCATTATGTCAGATTGAGTTAGACCAGGGGTTTTCAAACCTGCTCTGAAGGCCCCCCAACCCTGCACATTTTGACTGTCAAAGTGCTGTGGATGAGTGGATGCAATCGATGTAATGTCTCTGTTCACTCCTTCAGGGAACGGGGGTTATATATGTAACCAAGACGTTCTTTATACAGAAAGAAGTAAAAGGAGCAAGTCCATAATCGATACTTCTGCTTCTTGAATTCTCACTAGGGCCAAAGACTATAACCTCGGTTTTTGATTCTTTCAGAAATAAGACATTTTGAGAGAACCATGTTTTCATGTCATCAAGGCAAGCAAAAAGAGATTCCAGAGCAGCACATATATTCCGTTTCAGAGGCAGATAAATTTGGGTATCATATGCATAGCAGTGAAATGATACCATGCTGTCTGAAAATAGAGCCCAAAAGAAGTAAATACAAAGAAAAAAAGAATGGGTGCGAGAATAGATCCCTGCGACACTCCACAAGAGAGTTTAGCAGGGAACAAGGAAAAATTACCCAAACTGACAGAGAAACTTCTATTCTAGATGCCCACTAGATATTCTATTCAAGATAAAAGAATTCTGTGATCAACTGTATAAATAGCCGAGGTTAAGTCTAATGGAATTAGGATAACAGAGTCACCAGAATCAGTTGCCAACTGTCACACGGACGGTCTCTGTGGCTCCCTCTATTCCCCACCAGCGGGAACCCTCACCGGAGTTCTAAGACTACCTTTCCCATAATTCCGTGCCTGGGACTGCCACTTCCGGTTCCGGGTCTCCCGGTTCACTTCCTCTTTGTCGGCCATTTTACAGCGTTGCGCGGGCTGGTGCTTCGCGAAGTTTTGTTAGTCATGCTCTCAATCCTAAGCGTTCTTTCCTCGGACTGCCTACTCGTTGCCAACCGGACTGTTTATCGTGTGTGTGAACCTTTGCCTGCCTTTAACCGACCCTTGCGCTCCCCTTGGATTATTCCCTTTGATCGCCGCCGGCCCCGACCTACTGCATGGACTTTGACTACCCGATTGGATTTACCTTCACCACACCTGTCCGCCGTTGTTGACCCGAGCTTGTTGTTTACGTCTGAGTGTTTAATAAAGCTGTTGCAAATGGATCCAACGCCTCCGGATTCTTCCGTGACTCCGTTACAGAAAACTTCGCCACCGACGGATCCAGCGACAGCAGGTCAGATCGCTTCCGAAGTCTCCGCCCAGGCCACAATGTTGACACGCCACCAACAGCAACTGGAGCATCTGACCGCCCTAACCGAGCAGCTAGTGCGGGCCGTACAGGGACTGCAGGTCGCTACACCGCCAGCAGCACCTCCTCCTACTGCCAGCCCGCCCCCCCGCCGCACCTCCAGTCACCGCGAGTCCCCGACTGGCTTTCCCCGAAAAGTTCGACGGTACACCAGGCAAGTGCAAGGGGTTCCTTCTGCAGTGTACTTTGTTTGTCAACCAACAGCCACATCTTTACCCCACCGACGAGGGGCGGATTGCGTTTGTTTGCTCTCTGCTTACTGGGAAGGCGTTGGAGTGGGCCACCGCAGTATGGGACCTTGGGCAGCCTACCTTCCCCTCTTTCGCCGCCTTCCTTCGGAGTTTCAAGGAGGTCTTTCAGCCCAGCCCAGAGAGCAGCGAGGCTGGGGAACAGATTATGGCTCTGAGGCAAGGACGTCGCACCGCGGCGGAGTACGCACTGGACTTTCGTACGCTGGCAGCACAGAGCGGTTGGAACGATGGACCCCTCAAGCTTCACTACCGTAAGGGATTACAGCCGGACTTACAGGTGGAGCTGGCCTGTCGGGATGAGAACCTGTCTCTCAGCCAGTATATAGAGCTGTCCATCCGCGTAGACAACGTCATGCGTGCCCGCAAGCCAAGCCGAGCGTTCACCGCATCTCCTCCTTTCCCCTCAGTCCCCATGGCGTCACCAGAACCCATGCAGCTGGGTGTGACCAAACTGTCTGCGGAGGAGAGGGAGCGGCGTCTCAGGAACAACCTCTGCCTGTACTGTGGACAGGCAGGACACATCCGGGCTACCTGTCCCACTCGACCTCCTCGACCACCTGCCTCGGTGAGTTCAGCCAGATTACACCTCAATCGTTGTGAGATCCCCGTGACTCTGTGCTATGAGGACTTATCTATTCATACCACCGCTTTGATTGATTCCGGCGCTGCCGGTAATTTCATTGACGCTGATTTCGTTAGGACTAATCATCTGCCCATTCTCTCCTGTGTCTCTCCGGTGGCAGTGGCCGCCCTCGACGGGCGACCATTAGGGACAGGACGGATAGAGCACACGACAGGGGACCTCACTCTCCACACCGAACCTCAGCACAAGGAGACCATCCGCTTCTTCATCATCACCTCACCCCGAACACCTCTCATCCTCGGTTACCCCTGGCTGCACCAACATGAACCCACCATCTCCTGGTCAGAAGCAACAATTACACACTGGTCCTCCCGCTGCCAGCCCCACTCCAGCCAGCCTGCCGTACAACTCACTGCTTCACCCAAGCCCCATAGCTCCAGGAGCATCATTCCCGAGGAATATCAGGACCTTCTCGAGGCCTTCAGTACCATCAAGGCCACCCGTCTACCTCCTCACCGCGCTGGGGATTGCGCCATAGATCTAGTCCCGGGAGCCTTACCCCCCAGAGGACGTGTCTTCCCGCTCTCGCAGCCTGAGTCCGAGGCCATGAACCAGTACATACAAGAGGAGCTCGCTAAGGGCTTCATCCGACCCTCTACCTCACCAGCCTCGGCCGGGTTTTTCTTCGTAAAGAAGAAGGACGGCGGCCTCCGCCCATGCATTGACTACCGAGCACTCAACGCCATCACAGTCAAGTACCGTTATCCTCTCCCGCTGGTGCCACCGGCCTTGGAGCAGTTAAGAACAGCCAAGATTTACACCAAGCTGGATCTACGCTCGGCCTACAATCTCATCAGGATCAGGGAGGGAGACGAATGGAAGACAGCCTTCTCGACTACCTCGGGGCACTACGAGTACCGGGTGATGCCCTTCGGGCTGGCCAATAGTCCTTCGTATTTTCAGGCCTTTATTAACGAGGTGTTCCGGGACATGCTAAATCGATGGGTAATCGTCTACATAGATGACATCTTGATTTACTCGGACTCCTACTCAGAACACGTCCAGCACGTCAGGGCAGTGCTTCAGCGACTTGTCCAGCACCAGTTGTACGCCAAGCAGGAGAAGTGCGAGTTTCATCAACAGAGCATCTCCTTCCTGGGATACATCATTAGTCCAGAGGGGGTCGCTATGGATGAGTCCAAAGTCACTGCCGTTCGGGATTGGCCTCGCCCCAAGACCCTTAAGGAACTACAGCGTTTCCTGGGGTTTTCGAACTTCTACCGTCGCTTCATCCGGAGCTTCAGCTCAGTGGGCTCTCCACTCACTTCAATGATCAAGAAGGGTGACACTCGTCTCTCCTGGTCTCCAGTCGCCATCCAGGCCTTCGAGGAGCTACGGCGGAGGTTCACCACGGCTCCTATACTCCATCATCCTGACCCTAACCGACCCTTCCTCGTGGAGGTCGACGCTTCCAGTACCGGCGTCGGAGCTGTACTGTCACAGAGACAGGGACTTCCCCCCAAGACTGTTCCCTGCGCCTTCTACTCTCACAAGCTAAGCCCAGCAGAGAGTAATTACGACGTGGGCAACAGGGAGCTGTTGGCTATTAAACTTGCACTCGAGGAGTGGCGGCATTGGCTGGAGGGCGCTAGCCACCCTTTCACCATTCTCACGGACCACCGGAATCTGGAGTATCTTCGGTCAGCCAAGGTCTTGAATCATCGACAGGCCAGGTGGTCACTCTTTTTCACTCGTTTCCACTTTGAAATTACCTATCGACCAGGATCACAGAATACCAAGGCCGATGCCCTCTCACGAATTCACGAGCCCGACCACGCCCTGACACCGCCTGAGTCCATCCTGCCCCCGTCCGTCATTGTAGCCCCTGTGGCCTGGGACATCATGACGGAGATCGCTGAGGGACACACCCAGGATCCGCCCCCCAATGACTGTCCCGAAAACCTGACCTATGTTCCCCTCAATCTGCGAACCCGGGTGCTTTCCGAAGTTCACTCGACCCCCAGCTCCGGCCACCCGGGGATCGAGGCTACCATACAGCTGCTGCACAACAGGTTCTGGTGGCCTTCTTTGCGCACTGATGTGATCTCCTTCATTAAGAACTGCTCAGTGTGTAACACCTCCAAGACCCCTCATCAACTACCCGCCGGCCTACTGCAGCCCCTGCCAGCACCCCGGCGCCCTTGGTCCCACATCGCCGTAGACTTTATCACAGATCTACCCAGCTCTCTCGGCCATACCACCATCCTCACCGTGATCGACCGATTCTCCAAGGGGTGTCGCCTCATCCCACTTCCCAAGCTTCCCACCGCTATGGAGACGGCTGAGGCACTATGTAATTCGGTCTTCCGTTTCTACGGTTTGCCTGAGGACATAATATCCGACCGAGGCCCCCAGTTCACCTCCCGCTTATGGTCCAGTTTCTTCCGTTTGCTGGGGGTCAATATCAGCCTCACCTCCGGCTACCACCCCCAGGCCAATGGACAGGCCGAGAGACTGAACCAGGAGTTGACCCGGTTTCTACGCTCCTACTGCCAGGACCACCAGGAGGACTGGAGCCGCTTCATCCTCTGGGCCGAATACGCCCAGAACTCCATCCGTAAGCCATCCACTAACCTAACCCCATTTCAGTGTATTCTAGGATTTCAACCTCCCTTGTTCCCCTGGTCCGGCGAACCTTCAGAATTGCCGGCGGTCAACTCCTGGTTTCAGCAGAGCGAGGAGACCTGGAATCGAGCTCATGTCCACCTACAGCGGGCAATCCGTCGAACGAAGACCCAGGCAGATCGCAGACGCCAGGCAGGTCCTCCCTATGAACCTGGACAGTGGGTCTGGCTGTCGACCCGTGATCTACGCCTCCGTCTTCCCTGTAAAAAGCTCAGTCCCAGGTACGTGGGTCCGTTTAAAATCAGTCGTCAGATTACACCTGTATCATTCAGATTAGAACTCCCACCAGAATACCGAATCTCACCCACTTTCCATGTCTCTTTGTTGAAGCCCGCTGGTTGCCCGGGAGGAGTGGAGGACCTAGAGGGGACCGTTCCGCAGGGACCTACCCCCCTGATCATCGATGGAGAGGAGGTCTACCGAGTCAACACGATACTGGACTCCCGGCGCCGGAGAGGTCGTTTGCAGTACCTGGTCGACTGGGAGGACTACGGCCCTGAGGAGAGGTCATGGGTGCCGGCAGAGGACATCCTCGACCCCTCTCTACTCACCGACTACCACACATCGCACCCAGATCGACCAGGTCCCCGCCCTAGGGGAAGACCCCGGCGCCGGTTACCTCCTCGGACTGTTTATCGTGTGTGTGAACCTTTGCTGCCTGCCTTTTACCGACCCTCGCGCTCCCCTTGGATTATTCCCTTTGATCGCCGCCGGCCCCGACCTACTGCATGGACTTTGACTACCCGATTGGATTTACCTTCACCACACCTGTCCGCCGTTGTTGACCCGAGCTTGTTGTTTACGTCTGAGTGTTTAATAAAGCTGTTGCAAATGGATCCAACGCCTCCGGATTCTTCCGTGACTCCGTTACACCAACAAAGTATCATTAAGGACCCGTAATAAAGCAGAGCTGTAAAAACCACACTGGAATGTTTTCTCCAGTGCTTTGGTTATAAATAGAAGATTTGAGATGGGCCAAAAATTATAAAAATTACTAGCATCGAGTGAAGGTTTCTTATGAAGAGGTGTCACAATAGCTTTCCTGAAACTAAGCATTTATTCAGAAAAGACACCAAATTAGGTCCAACCGAGTCAAAAGAAGAGACTCTATAACATCTCACTGTTACTGATTTATCATGCAGCTCAAAGCATTGTGGGAAGAATCTCTCGTCAGTCTTTCTGATTCATCAACATAGTTTCACTGATAATCCAGAACCAATCCAAAACCCAGGATAGAGCGGCTGAGTGAATGTGGTCTGGACTGTGTGGATGAGGCTCATTGTGTCAGAGATGCTGTAGAAGGACAAATGAGTAACTGGAGGAAGAGCAGAACAAACTCCAGAACTGATCATTAGATCCGAAGAAACACTCATTACCCTGTCCCTTCCTGCTGATATGACACTGATATATACACACCTCTATCTCCACTCCACTGCAGCTCCCAGTAACAGCGTCCACACACACTCTCTCTCTACACAACACCTGCTTATACACATCAGATCTGTCTAAATGATCAGGATACAGCTCTTGAGAGCTCTTCATGTTTAATAGGGAGCCAGTGCAGTGCTGACAGAACCGGGCTAAAGAAGATATTATGGTGCATTGCTAGTTTATTTCTTGCACTCTTTTAGACCCCTCTACTTACTGATGAAGAAATAAGAGATATTTTATATTTTAATAAGGAGGGAGTGACAGAAATTACAATATTGATAAATGTGTTACAAATAAAACACTCTGTTCAGTTCAGTGCTGTTGTTATTATTGTGTCAAAAACAGAAGTAAAACAATAAATATCAGTTCTGTATATTGTTTATTGGGCACATAAACATGCAAAATTGTATTATATTGATTTTTTTTTTTTTTTTTTTTTTTTTTTTTTTTTTTTTTTTTTATCAATATCGGTCAATCTCTAATTATTTTTATTTGCAGGTCCTTGCTGCCTGCTTGTATCCAGCCCTTTTGGAGGATGACAGTCTGCCATTAGATGTTAAACAAAGGGCCGAAAGTCTCCTTAGGGAATGCGATGGTGAAAGCGTAGGTGAGCTTTTGTCCCTGCACAGAAAATGTACTGTATTGCTTGCTGTTTTCATACATTTAAACACCTTACATTTTAAAAATTGTTCCCATGTGTGACGAGTCGACTGCCTCCCCCCCTTATTGTCAGCTGCACCCCGTCGGTAATCGCCGCCCTTCACCAGGCTCCCGACGGGAGTGGGCGTGTGGGAGGAGGAGGGGCGCTGAAACGTCTCGGTCTGGCGGCGTGTGATGAGGCACACCTGATGTGAATGAAGCCTCATCACCGCCGCTGTTAAAATGCCGAGCGCGCCTCTCCTCAGGAGACCGGTCTCTTCCCCGTGCATGCACGCTGGTGTCCTCGTGGGTCCAGGAAGGGGTGAAGAGGGAACCAGCGCCGCAGGACGAGTTGCCGGACCCCGCGGGTCCGGATGAGGACCGCACCCGTAACGGCTGACGGGCCAGGATGCCGGGCCGTGTTATCCCCCAGAAGCACCGCGTAGGTGGAGGAGGACGATGCCGCTAGAGAAGCCGCCGCCCCTCGCACCCCGGACCTGAGCGGGGAGCGCGTGCGGCCGCCGGACTCCGCCCCTTACCTGGACCCTTCCCTTTTGGAACACTACCCCTCCTTCACGGAACCCCGTCACTTCGAGGACACCAGATCCCCCTTTTGTTTTGGACACTTTTTCCCCCTTTTTTGGACACTTTGTTTTATTGTTTAATAAAAGCCTCTCCGAGGCCTGACGTCACGCCCACTGTGTCTGTCGCTTTGCTCCGCCCCCGTGACAAGTGGTGGAGAATGCGGGCATGGGCGGAGCTTAGGCAGCGCAGTGGGAATCACCTGGTGACGTCATCCCCTCTCGCTCGCAAAAGAAGTCAATGGAGATTCGGACCCGGAGGGACGGAGAAACAACGGTGACAGCCTCCCAGCCGCTAAAGGGGTAAGTGACTTGTTTCATTTAATATCACTTACCCTGCGGTTGGTTGAGGCTGTCGACTAAATTCCGGTTTCTCTGTCCCCGGTCCGGTGGCGTTGCGAGAGGGAGTCGCCCGGAGAGGAATCCCCGCCCACTCCGACCGCTGGAGCCTGGTTGAGGAAGGTAGCACTCCTGCGTGGGCGGCGACCGGATGACGGGGATGTCGCTTGGGGGGGGGAATGTGACGAGTCGACTGCCTCCCCCCCTTATTGTCAGCTGCACCCCGTCGGTAATCGCCGCCCTTCACCAGGCTCCCGACGGGAGTGGGCGTGTGGGAGGAGGAGGGGCGCTGAAACGTCTCGGTCTGGCGGCGTGTGATGAGGCACACCTGATGTGAATGAAGCCTCATCACCGCCGCTGTTAAAATGCCGAGCGCGCCTCTCCTCAGGAGACCGGTCTCTTCCCCGTGCATGCACGCTGGTGTCCTCGTGGGTCCAGGAAGGGGTGAAGAGGGAACCAGCGCCGCAGGACGAGTTGCCGGACCCCGCGGGTCCGGATGAGGACCGCACCCGTAACGGCTGACGGGCCAGGATGCCGGGCCGTGTTATCCCCCAGAAGCACCGCGTAGGTGGAGGAGGACGATGCCGCTAGAGAAGCCGCCGCCCCTCGCACCCCGGACCTGAGCGGGGAGCGCGTGCGGCCGCCGGACTCCGCCCCTTACCTGGACCCTTCCCTTTTGGAACACTACCCCTCCTTCACGGAACCCCGTCACTTCGAGGACACCAGATCCCCTTTTGTTTTGGACACTTTTTCCCCTTTTTGGACACTTTGTTTTATTGTTTAATAAAAGCCTCTCCGAGGCCTGACGTCACGCCCACTGTGTCTGTCGCTTTGCTCCGCCCCCGTGACACATGTTATAACAGCATCATTTCCACCTGAAAGCTTAAAGTTGTGAGAATTGAGCTTTCAGAAAAGCCACATTTGCACCACTTAAATGTTAAAACTTTAAGGCATCAACTGAATATAAATATATATATTCAGGAAAAGGCTCCTTAGTTGGTACAGGACACTGAGTGAACTGTAACGAGGAGTGCTAAGAGTTCATGATTGACTTATAGGGCCGAGACAGGTATGACAGGATTCACTGACCGTCTTCATGACCTCATCAGGACAGACAGAGAGCTCAAACGTGACACCCACTCCCTGAGAGGAGCTGAAGTGACAATGCCACCACCTCTGGAGGTTCTGCAGTAGTAGCAACAGGAGCTTCAGATACGGTACTTGTGGCCATAGCAGAGGCACCAGGAAACAGGGAGAGTTCAAAAATAGTGTCCATGGTAGAAACAGAGGTGACAGGGAACACAAGAGCTCAGGGGAAAGTGCTGCTGTCTCGGGAGAAGCTGAAGCTGACATCACCACCATAGGAGGTTCTGCAACAGATGCTTGCTACCATGGGGGGAGCTGGAGCGGACTTGTGGACTGGAGCAAGCTCATAGTCTGGTTTAGATTCATAATTTGGGGTGAACTCTGGTTCAGACTCATAGACTGGAGCAGGCTTGGGAGCAGACCGATGGACAGGAGTGAGATTTGGAGCAAACACAGTGACTGGAGGATGCTCAGAAATTAATTCAGGAACTAGAGCAGGCTCAGGAATGGGTTTGGGGAATAGAGAGGATTCTGAAGCAGACTATGGGACTAGAGTGGACTTGGGAGCAGATTCAGGGACTAAAGCCATCTTTGTACTGTGCTCAGGAGCTGAAGCCATCACTTGACAAAAGTCAAGCAAACACTGAGCTTTGTTCTCTTGTTGCTTGAGAGTGCTGAGACGGTGTTGCTTGAAAACGCTAAGATTGCGGTGCTTGAGAGCCCTGAGACAATGTTGTTTGAGAGCGCTGAGGCGGTGTCGCTAGTGGGCTAGAGTCTGCGTAGCTAGTGAGGATAGAGTCTGTGTTCCTCTGAAGCATAGCGACCCCAGGAATGCCAGCAGCTCGCAGCAACACCAGCGGTAGACCCGCCACACTGGGTGCCAATTGTGAACAGCTTGTGACTGTTTCAAGGGCTCCGAATGTGGGTGTGGATCTGGATGAGTTTGTGGGTACTCCAGCTGGTGATTGTAACAATACGTTTCAGTTTTAGTGGGTTGATTTATTTTACAGTGTGGACAGGCCTGATCAAATCAGTGCTGGGGAAAGTTAATCTTTTTTTTTTTTTGCCATTTCCTGAATTTGTCAGTGACAGGACAGTGGAGACTGACAGGAAAGTGTTGGGTGGAGATGGGGGAGCAGGCTCAGCAAAGGTCCTTGGGTAGGGATTCAAACCCAGGTCGGCCGGAAGCGCAGTTGCGCTTTATGTCAGTGCACTAACCACTAGGCCAGGGGTGCCCAACCCTGTTCCTGGAGATCGACCTTCCTGCAGAGTTTAGTTCCAACCCTAATCAAACACACCTGTCTGTATTTATCAAGTGACAAAGTAATGTGTTATTTTGCTACTTGTAGTAACTTGTAACTTGTAATGTGGTACCCCCAACACTCATTCAAATATTCATTAACGTATATGAATCACTTGAGTTTAATGTTGAATCCTTTCATGTGTATGTCATACTCATGTAGTGATGATCTCTTCAGGTTCATATACAGATTCGAGTGGAATTGCTAAAATCAAACATTGCGTTTCTCAGTTCATTACCAGGAGAGATGGAGGAGTTCCTTCCTCACCCGACAACATCTTCATCATGTCTGGCTCACAGACAGCTCTCATGGTTCAGTCAAGAAATAGAATTTATTTTCAGGCATTTTCCTTTTATTAAAAACTAAAAAGTAATTGGTTATAATATGTGTCTTCATTCCAGACTGAGTAAATATTTTCTTTGTAGATTATGCTGAAGCTGCTGATTCGTAGCGAGGACTCGTGTCGGACTGGTGTGCTCATACCTGTACCCACATATGCTACATTTACTCTGGCTCTGGAGGAGCAGGGAGCCGCCATCATACCGTACCATCTGTGTGAGGAAGAGGGCTGGACGCTGCAGGTGGAGGAGCTTCACAGGGCACTTCAAGCAGGCAGAAAGATCTCCAATCCAGTAGCACTTTATATCTGCAACCCAGGGAATCCAACAGGTACAGTAATAGATAATAATATCTCTTTATCTCTTTCTATTATTCTGAGAAATCTGTGCAATTTCACTTGGTTAAAGCCTTTTTACCTTCTTTATCCTGTCTAATATCAGACATTATACTGTACACACCTGGTGCTGATCCTAATAACTTTGGTCATTTTCGACCAAATTCTAATTGACCATTTCTTTCAAAATCTATTGGAGAAGACTGCTGAAGGTCAGGTCCATACTTACCTTTTTGAATAATTATCTGTTTGAACTCTTTCAATCTGGTTTTCATCCATTTCGGTGTACTGAAACTGCAATGGTTTAAGTTACTAATGATCTATTGATGTCAGCTGAATCTGGAAAGTGTTGTGTTTGATACTATTTCACATAAAAGGCTCATAGAGAGATAAGCTTATACTGAAATCTCTTTATTTTTACAACATTTGGAGATTTAATTTTCATTACTATGGAGATGACACCCAAATAAAAAATAAATGGTGATAAGAAGAGAGGTTGATACTAAATGCAATATGACAAAATCTGACAGTTTTTAATTGACTATTGATAACTCATTCAAGAGTCTGGGTGTCATCCTTAATAGCCTATGAAGCACACGTTAATAATATCACTCTGTCCATATATAATTCCATCTAGGGAATATCAGTCATCTCTATAGCTTACATCTACTAGTAGAGGTGTTCTTACACATGCCTTGATCACTTCACATATTGATTTTTGTGATGCTCTCCTCTTGCACCTCTTAAACTACTTCACAAATTTCACTTGGCCCAGATCTCAGCTGCCCTTCCTTGAGTGTTTTGAAATGTGCCTATAAAAATAAAATGCATTTGGTGTTCAGTATTGAAAACATTAGGTTACTGAGGATTGCCGCCACTTTAAGCCTTCTTTCTAGAATCCTGGCTGGCATTATATGACAGTACGAGCAACTTTCCACATCCACCAGCGCAGCCTGGGCATGCTTGACACTCATGTATGCAATACATATCGGATGTGAATCCCTGCCCAAGATCATGAATCCACATGCTGCCGGGCATGAGCGCGATGGGGCATCCTTCCCTTTCTCTGTCGCAACCTTGGACACCAACACTGTGAGAGAAATATCCCCTTCACTAAGCTCGCCTTAACACAGTAGCTAGGATAGGAAACACGGCTACTAATAGCAAAGCAAAAAAACCCAGTAATGAGCTAGAAATGCAAAGGAGCTAACTAATGAGCAGAGAATCCGCAATAGCTTTTCCTCTCTTCTACTGCACTGCGTTTGGCATCGTCAACCTTGACGGTACATTTATGAACTGAAGCAGCGCAGCCTAGGTGCTGAAGAAAAGTGTTCTCGGGGAAGAGAACAAAAATGCCGTCTCAGGATCACAGATGTATATATAGGGAGGGTGTGGGCTCCATGTCATGAGCGGTGATTGGGCTGTCCTTCAGACAGACATGGTGTAATTGGTACTTCCATAGTATATCATGCCTGGGGGCATTCCCATAGTGAGATACCAAGCGATTGTTTGAAAGAGAACAAGGAAAGTATCTTTTTGGATTTGTGTATGGATGAATGAATGTTGCTTTGAATATCAGGTCACATACAGAGCAGGAAGTCCATAGAAGAAGTGATCCGCTTCGCTGCAGAAGAAAGGCTCCTCTTATTGGCTGATGAGGTGAGTTTATCTCAGGTAATGTAGCTCTCTGTCAATAAAACAAATCTTTCTAAAGCTGTAGATCAGGGGTGTCCAGTTCAAAAAAATTTTTGCAAATGGGTTAAGACTATGAACACACAGATCTTTCATTCATTCATTTAAGATTTAAAAAAGAAAAAACTTTTAAGATACATAACCATTAAAACTAAATTGTTACACCTTTTACGTTTGAATCAGTTCT
Source organism: Labeo rohita (assembly GCF_022985175.1). NCBI lineage: Eukaryota > Metazoa > Chordata > Actinopteri > Cypriniformes > Cyprinidae > Labeo > Labeo rohita. The sequence goes on along the minus strand of NC_066870.1, from coordinate 1,492,641 downwards.
GACCCGGAAGTAAACTGTGGATTTACACATGAAATAACAGTAATTTTTAAAAACATACTTTTTTTTTAAACAAAGGAGTTAAAATTCTGTTTATAAAAAAATGCCTGTGTATGTGTGGACTAGGCCTCATAAGCTCATGCTTCCCCAGGTTAAGACTGAATATGAAAGATGTATACAAGTTTTAATGTGTTAGTAGAGGTCTTCAGGTTCACTGGAAAATTTCAGGCAGGTATGTTGAAGCTGAGTAAAGTGGTCCTGAAGGAGCAGAAGTGGAAACCCCTGCTCAAAATCTGCTCCTTTGACATATTTGCTCATTTGTTTCTCTTCAGGTGTATCAGAGCTGTGTGTATGGAGACGATACTGAGTTTTATTCCTATAAGAAGGTGTTATCAGAAATGGACTCCACTATTTCCAGCACTGTGGAACTGGCCTCCTTTAATTCTGTCTCCAAAGGATTCATGGGAGAGTGAGTAGTTGTGCTCCTGAATGTTATGAGGGGCACCTATTGCATCTGTTGGTTTTCTTCTTCTTCCCCGATAGGAGGCAATGACAGCCCTATGAACAGTATATCGGAAAATTATGAAATTTGGCACATTTATAGTGGTGGTCCTGAACTGTAATCTGCTTAGATTTTCAAATGGTTATAACTTTTGAACCCTTTGTCATAGAAACAAACTTCTTAGTAAAAATTACGTGATTTCTACATAAACATAATTAAACTGTATCATTCCCCATATTAACTTACTCTGGATTTAAATGTAACTAGTAAGTAGGTTTGACAGTTGCACATTCATTTAAAAAAAATCAGTGTCAGTCCTCTTCTCTTTGTGTCCAGGTGTGGGTTTCGTGGTGGCTATGTGGAGCTGGTGAATCTTGATCCTGCGGTGATGAAACACGCTCATACACTGTTTTCCACTAGGTTCTGCCCGCCTGTTGTTGGACAAATTGCACTTGACCTCATGGCAGATCCTCCAAAACCTGGTGATCGTTCATTCCCCACCTTCTCTGAGGTTGGTGTGCCACATATTAGTACAAACCCGATTCCAAAAAAGTTGGGACACTGTACAAATTGTGAATAAAATCCGAATGCAATGATGTGGAAGTTCCAGATTTCAATATTTTATTCAGTATAGAACCTAGATGACATGTCAAATGTTTAAACTGAGAAAATGCATCATTTTAAGGGAAAAATAAGTTGATTTTAAATTTCATGGCATCAACACATTTTAAAAAAGTTGGGACAAGGACATGTTTACCACTGTGAGGCATCCCCTCTTCTTTTTCAGTCTGCAACAGTCTGCAAACGTCTAGGGACTGAGGAGACAAGTTGCTCAAGTTTAGGAATAGGAATGTTGTCCCATTCTTGTCTAATACAGGCTTCTAGCTGCTCAACTGTCTTAGGTTTTCTTTGTTGCATCTTCCTCTTTATGATGCACCAAATATTTTCTATGGGTGAAAGATCTGGACTGCAGGCTGGCCATTTCAGTACCTGGATCCTTCTTCTACGCAGCCATGATGTTGTAATTGATGCTGTATGTGGTCTGACATTGTCATGTTGGAAAATGCAAGGTCTTCCCTGAAAGAGACGACGTCTGGATGGGAGCATATGTTGTTCTAGAACTTGGATATACCTTTCAGCATTGATGGTGCCTTTCCAGATGTGTAAGCTGCCCATGCCACACGCACTCATGCAACCCCATACCATCAGAGATGCAGGCTTCTGAACTGAGCGCTGATAACAACTTGGGTTGTCTTTGTCCTCTTTAGTCCGGATGACATGGCGTCCCAGTTTTCCAAAAAGAACTTCAAATTTTGATTTGTCTGACCACAGAACAGTTTTCCACTTTGTCACAGTCCATTTTAAATGAGCCTTGGCCCAGAGAAAAAGGCTGTGCTTCTGGATCATGTGTAAATATGGCTTCTTTTTTGACGTATAGACTTTTAGCCAGCAACAGCGAATGGCATGGTGGATTGTGCTCACTGACAATGTTTTCTGGAAGTATTCCTGAGCCCATATTGTGATTTCCATTATAGTAGCATAGTAGCATCTAAGGGCCCGAAGATCACGGGCCTCCAGTATGGTTTTCTGGCCTTGACCCTTATGCACAGAGATTGTTCCAGATTCTCTGAATCTGTGGATGATATTATGCACTGTAGATGGTGATAACTTCAAACTCTTTGCAATTTTTCGCTGAGAAACTCCTTTCTGATATTGCTCCACTATTCTTTGGGGCAGCATTGGGAAATTGGTGATCCTCTGCCCATCTTGACCTCTAAGAGACACTGCCACTCTGAGAGGCTCTTTTTATACCCAATCATGTTGCCAATTGACCTAATAAGTGGAAAATTGGTCCTCCAGCTGTTCCTTATATGTACATTTGACTTTTCCAGCCTCTTATTGCTACCTGTCCCAACTTTTTTGGAGCTGTCCTGAAATCCAAAATGAGCCAATATTTAGCCTGAAATTTCAAAATGTCTCACTTTCAGCATTTGATATGTTATCTATATTCTGTTGTAAATAAAATATAAGTTTATGAGATTTGTAAATTATTGCATTCCTTTTTTATTCACAATTTGTACAGTGTCCCAACTTTTTTGGAATGGGGTTTGTACTTAAAGTGCTCTTATTATGCTGTTTTATTGTTTAATGATTAAGCTTGGCAACGAGCAGACAAGTTACACTGATAAAATATAGCAACTAAAACCAATAGTTGTTTTTTTGTTTTTGTTTTTGTTTTTTTTTACCCTATAAATGTATCCGAAGTTATAGAATATATAATCAGACGCAACTGAACTACCTCATAAAGGAGTTCAGGATTACTATAAAATGACAGACAGATGTAATGGCTGCAACTGAACGGCATCTTTTAGAGACTCACCAAATGGTCACATGTGTCAGGGTTGTGTCAGACTGAGACACACGAAGACGAGATATATTTAACAGTCTTTAATATAATCCAAAAACAAGGGTACACAGGAACAGCAGGAAGACACACACCAAACTACATCAAGGTCCCAACAACAAACACTGAACTGAATCCAACTTATAAAGGGGTGCAAACGATACATGGACAGGTGTAGATAATTAACCAATGAGAACTTAAGAAACGGAACAGGAAAACCATATAAGGACACACGGGAGAAACCAACATAAGTCCAACGGGGGTGTGACAAGGGCAAAACCAACACAAACAGTTCAAGGGGTGTTACATTACTCCCCCCCTCCCGGAAGGCACGACCTCGCGCCGTGGAAAAACAAAAACAAAGGAGTGGACGTGGGAGGAGGCTTAGGTGGACTCCCGGGAGGAGGACAACAAACACAGTCCATGGTGGAGACGACGGAGGGAGGAGCCAAGGATAACACAGAAGGGACCCGGAGCAGGAGGAGCCAGGCGAGACCCAGGCTGCAGCCATGATGGTAGCCCACGGTGGAGCCGACAGAGGGAGGAGCCATGGTGGAGGAATGGCTGACGACTCCCGGGGGCCGACCGACGGCGGCAGAGCAGGTGGAGGTGGAGCCGGAGGTGGAGACGGAGAGCCGAAGATCCAGGGCGACACAGAGGATCCGAAGGGCCAAGGCGGAGCCCAAGGCTCTGGTGACCGAGGCGGAGATCCGGAGGTCCGCGGCGGAGCCGGAGCGACAGAGGACTGAGGTGGAGCCGGAGGGAGGGAGGAGCCCAACGGAGCCGGTGGGAAGGAGCGACAAGGCGAAACGGGGTGATGGTTGGCTGGACTCTGGGTCAGGAGTGGGGCTGGTGTCATCCTCCGCGGTCCACGAAGATCTGCTGGACACCAGCATCCACTCAATATAGGCGGCGAGGCTCTCTCGACCATTTCCAGGTAGCTGAGCTCATGTGGTCGGGTTAAATCCAGTTAGATAGAATAAGCAAAGGCTGCTGACCGGGTAGTGTGTCATGGGGGCGAGGAACATAAAGTCCTTAGTGTGGCCCTCGAGAGAGCGATTCCCCTGCTCCAGGAGAAGGAGGAGGACGGCAGGGTGATCCATAATAGGGAAAAACAGAAAATAAAACACTGAATGAAAACCAAAATAAAACGTGGGGTAAACGCCGCTAAACTGTTGTAGGTTGGACCTTCTGTCACGGTTGTGTCAGACTGAGACACACGAAGACGAGATATATTTAACAGTCTTTAATATAAGCCAAAAACAAGGGTACACAGGAACAGCAGGAAGACACACACCAAATTACATCAAGGTCCAACAGTCCAACGGGGGTGTGACAAGGGCAAAACCAACACACACAGTTCAAGGGGTGTTACAACATGTATAGGTATACCTGATATAAAAGAACTGATAAAAGTTGAAAAGTGTCAGTATCAGTAAAAAATATTAGTCAAATCTAATTATCTGCCTATAACAGCTTCTTGACTTTGAATTTGACTAAATGAATCTTTTTTATCAGGAGGTCCAATCAATTGAAATTACAATACGTAAAAACACTGGTCGGATTCAGGAGGTATTTGATGAGCTGCCGGGGATCAGCTGCCACCCACTGAAGGCCGGGTTTTTTGTCTTCCCCTGTCTACACTTCCCTATTGAAGGCAATAAAATGGGCCAAGGTGTGTTTTCTGTGAATTGCACCAATCTGTAAATGACTGAATTAAAAGTGCTGTTGTTAATTAGAAGTCAGAGCAGATATCCATGACCTCAAGCTTACAAGAGGCTCAATAAAAACTATCTGGGGTTCCCAAATAACCTTTCTGTGAACAGTTCCTAAAAGACCCATTTTGTCTTAGTGTGAAGAATATTTGAATAATCTAAACAACTTTAAACTAAAAATAATCTTTCGTGGAATGGAATTTTCATGTTTTCCTACATTTAAAAAGTTGTTTTCTCTTCATAGAAAAGACAGATGGAACCAGACATGCTGTACTGTTTGCATTTACTAGAGGAAACAGGCCTGCATGTGAGGCCGGGCTGTGAATATGGACAGAGAAAGGACAGCCATCACATCAGGTTTGTGCACTGCCCCTGTTATCAGTTACTGCAGCGGTTCTCAATTCCAGTCCTAGCGCCCCACCGCTCTTATCACATATGACGTTTGTTCTATTCGAACGTAAGTGTCCTGCGAAGTGGATATCACAGGATTTTCCGCCATAATTCCAGTTCGAAGCAAGCGTATATGTCCCATTTAAAGGTCATTAAAACGTGCAAGACATGAATTTAAATTGTATTAATTTACAGATGCATTTATGTCACACTTCACACTTCTCTAGTAAGATTCGTCCGTGCGTGGTGGTGGCGTAGCGCAAATTTGTGAATGAAAGTTCCTAAGTGAAGTAAGCTTAACAGATTTCCTGTGCTCAGGGAGTAGGGAACAATGAATACTGTGTAGGGACCATGTCAGTTGAAACACAGTTCATACATGGAGCTCAATTCTAACGAGCTTATTATCAGAATCAGGTGTGTTAACTAAGAGAGATTGAGAATGCAAATTGGGAATTGAGAACCGCTGAGTTACTGCATGAATGTGAATGGTTACCTCATACAAAACACTTAAAATCATGCTGAAGAATGTAAATTTGTCAATTACAGCCAGTTAGTCTTACCACAGTAGCCATTCAAATAAACTAAACATTAGCTTAATTGCATTTTCAGAGCATCCCATAGATTCTCAGTGAAAACCAGTTGTTATTGTTTCTCAGGCTTTTTGTGGGAACTCAAGAGAACATAATGGAAGATGCTCTGCAAAGACTGAAGACGTTCCACATGCGATTCATGAAGGAGTTTTCTTAGTGTCATCTTCAGATTATGAGATCTGTTTAACCCTTGAATTCATGAATGTTTCACCAATCAGCAACTCAAAATATATATTTAATATGGATGGATCTGTAAACTGCACCAACAGTATAAAACTGTTCTGATATTTTAATAACAATTATAAAGTATTCAAATAAAGATGTGTTGTTGTCTGTTGAAACTTGGACGTGTGTTTTGAGCAACTGCTTCACTGCCTCAAACTTTCAATACATTAATCTCAGAACGCTTTCATTTTCATAGTCTTGAAAATCAGTGTTTGTTTGTTGACAGCTTTGTTATCATTTACACCCGTAAATGAAGCTAATGTGTATTTACAAACTTGCTCTGCAAAGTCCACATCAGTTGTCAAATCTATACCCGTGTAGATGCACCTGTGAATAGATATGGATTCTGGGTTGTATGCAGTTTATGTGCTACAATCTTAAGAAAAAAAAAAGAACCACTAACAATGTTCTGTTTTGGTTTTTAGGCTGCCATAAACTTGCACTGTAATGTAAAAAAAAAAAAAAGTTAAATGAAGTTTACATCTTTATTAAGTTGTTAAAAAAAGGATATAATTATGTAATTACTTCAACACTCTTTCTTCAGACTCAGAAACCGGTAACACTTTAGAAAACTGTTCCATCATTAATGAATAATCACACAGGAACAGTAGGAATCACTGTTCTGTAGGAATCACTGAAATCACTTTAAACTTTTAAGGTTTTTGTAACAGAATACTTAAGTAAAGCAGAATACTGGCAGAATGATCTTCCCAGCACAATCCAGAATGCAGAATATTTAAGTGACAGATAAAAACTAATTTCTTCCATCAATATTTGACTGCATCCTATTACTACAATAAATAAATAAATCTTCACTTTCACTTTTCCTTAATTCCTCCCTGTTCTACACTGTAAAAAACAAAAAACACAATTTTTCTAAATAAAGTATAAATTACAATGACTTAAACTTCTGAACAGTAGTGTGTGTATGTTCCTTTTGCTGTTTTTATTGTCATTATCACTGTTTGGTTCAGTGTGTGTTTCTGATTGGTCAGTAGGCAGCAGTGGGTGTGGCCCAGAGAAACCCAGCATCAGTGACATCATTAACCTTGGGATGCTGCAACTTGGAGGATCCAAACTGAAATCAAGTAACACACAGGTAATAATTACATAAATTCACATTTTCCATTTCTGGAAACTAACAAATGCAGACGGATTGTAAATAAGTGGCCTGCATCAACATAATCCACAGATTTAAATATTACGAAACTTTTAAAGACAGAGGTCACAAATGGAAAAGACTGCACCATTACAGGGTATATTTGTATAACTGTGTTTCCCATAATATAGATCTGTCTACCAGTTTAATGCATGTAACAAAAGCAAATAGTTGAACTGTATATTTAATAGTTGTATTTTCATCTCTCTGTCTTTAGTCAGGCTGGTCCTTCACATTCATAAATAAATCTACGAGACCCGGCTGTGAAATCTGCAGCCCAGATTGACCCAATCACAGTAGCGTTCAACAGGTGATTTCATTCACAGCTACACCTGCTCACAGCATTCACTGTGCTGGAATATTCTGTGTGCTGATGTTTACTCTGTTTCTGTTTTAGGAAAAAGCAAGAAGATCTAACCAGTGAAACTGTGCTGTAAATACAAACAAATAGAGACAAAAACCCTAAAATACTCTCACATATCTTCAAACTCCCATAGCGACTATGAAACGTATTTCACCAGTGGGTTCATTAAAGGAGTCGTGACATGCCTCACATCACCAAATACAATGCCAAGCGTTGGATGATGGAGTGTGTGAAGCACACAGATACTGGAGTCTGGGGCAGTGGAAACCTGTTCTGTGGAGCGACCAATCACACAGTCTGATGGATGAGTCTGGGTTTGATGGATGCCAGGAGAACACCTATTGTTACCAAAATTGTGTCAGCTGTAAAGTTTGGTGGAGGAGGGATGATGGTATAGGGCTGTTTTTCAGGGGCTGGGCTATAAAAGGAAACCTTAATGCTTCAGCATACCAAGACATATTGTACAATGCTTTGCTTCCAGCTTTGTGGGATCAGTTTGAGGAAGGCTCTCTTCCATTCCAGAATGACTCCATGCCCCAGTGAGCAAAGCACGGTCCATAAAGACATGACTGGATGAGTCTGGTGTGGATGAACACACAACACTGTCTGTAGCTCCATTCAGCACCTTTGGGATGAACTGGAATAAACCAGACCTTCTTATCAAACATTAATGCATGACCTCACAAATGCTCTCCTGGACGAATAAGCAAAAGTCTCACAGAGACACTTCAAAATCTTGTTGAAAAACTTTAACAGAATAGGTAAAGCTGCTAATGCTGTAAACTCAATTTTAATGTCTGTGTATTTAGAATGCAATGTCATTAAAGTTCCTGATGGTGTAAAGGTCAGGTGTCCCAGTACTTTTGTCCATGTAGTGTGTGCCTTTCTTACTTGACTTACTGTTAGGCTAATTCTATGTCTAGAATTTCAAAAAACATGAAATGCTTATTTGATACATGATTCCAAATTCTTTGATAATAATGTAGATGATTTTCATTCCTCTCTTGTGGAGAGAAGTTGACTAGAAAAAAATAGTGATCTATTTATCCTGAAGTGTCTTTGTTAATGTCTCAAGGAGCCTGACCCACTCTTAGGACTTTACTCCCCATAGGACCAAAAATTCAGGTTTAATAATTAAACACTGTGAAGATTCTGAATTCAATTGGTCCAGGAATAGAAGCCATCAGATAAAGGACAAAGGTTAACTATCTGAGTGAATTAGACAACATAGAAAATACAATTCAAAATCCTAACTCTGATAAACAAGGATGTCCTTCCTGAAAGAGATCAGTCCATTGGTGAAGAACTATTTTCAATCGGGAAAGGATGGTTTATCGAGACGTGCTGCACAGATCACAGCTGAAATACAACAGGTGTATTATTACTTTGATATTGGTCTCATCTTTTTTTTTTTTTTTCTATTTTAATCTAGTAATATATTAATAAGTGCTTTGGTGCAGATTCACCTGACACTAAATAGAAATTAGGCAGAAGGCAACATGGATAGATTGTGTGACATGCCCTCATTTCTGAAAAATTTGTCACTTTTTAGTGTTTGACTTTATTGCCATTTTGGTTCCCTGTTTGTATTATACTGGAATTAGATAACTAGCTGACTCCTATCCTAAATGTTATTTTTTAAAGCAATAGCTTGATTTTGTGGTTACACACAACAACATATTGTCCTTTTGTGACTCATCTGATTTTTATCTCAACTGATTTTAGGGTGAGAGAAGAAACTATAATGAGGTGCTTGATTTGTCTTCTGGGGATCTGCACAGAGGAGGAATAAAACCCATCACCTTCGTTCGTCAAGTGAGTAGAACATTTATCTATATCAGTCAGATTTATTACATTTCTATCAAAACAACTCTCAGAGGGATTGGCATGGTAATGTACATGACAATGTCTTTTATTCTCTTATTTAAATAGTAGCCATTGGGGGCAATTAAACAGTGTTACTCAGATGCTGTGTGCAGCTGTAATCAACATGAAAACATCAGCTTTATAAATACATAAATGTGGCATTGAGTTTATGCAACTAAATATGGTGAATCCCATTAAATGCATACATTCGCCAATGCTTATCTTATTTAACCTGATGGCGTATCCTTAGATGGTTACATGTGCTAGACTGTATGTTGCTCCAACTGTATAACAAAGATGTGAAAATGTTACTGCTAATGTACTTACATTTCATTCCTGCATACGAATGCAAGACTGTTAAACCTGACTCTGAACCTTAGTTTAAAAGGTTGCTCATTTAAAATAATTTAGGCGGACAACGCAATATGCAATATGTCATGTGGAGTGAAAGAGAATTCACTGATCTTAGATGCAGATTTCAGAACTTTTCTGAAACATGCTTCAACTGCTACAGCAAACAGTAACCAAGTATTTGAATGTTGAGCAGCAAGCTCATTGGCTGCTAATACAAAAAGAACCAATCAGCTGCACCATGTGATGATGACATTATGTCAGACTGAGTTAGACCCATCAGACTGCGCCATCTAGAGTTTCATGACAAAACTTTAGGTTTATTCTGACGTGTTATTACACTGACAGAAGATCAGCTGCAATATTAATGTCACGAAGAGAAAAGAAGAAACTCTATAGCATCTCACTATTATGGATTTATCATGCAGCTCAAAGCATTATGGGTAGAATTTCTTGTCAGTCTATTCTGATTTATCAACACAGTTTCACTGATGATCCAGAACCTCCAACCCTAAACCCAGGATAGAACGGATGAGTAAATGTAGTCTGGACTGTGTGGATGAGGATCATTGTGTCAGAGACGCTGTAGAAGGACAGAGTTCCTGCACTGTGATCCACAAACACTCCTATTCTACTGCTGATGGACATCACAGGGAGAACAGTCTCTATGTTATTGTATACGAATGAGTATCTGGATTTAGAGCAGAACAAACTCCAGGACTAATCACTAGATCCAAATACAAACTCATGTCCTGATCCCTTCCTGCTGATGCTTTAATATGATACTGATATATACACATAATATCCACTCGACTACAGCTCCCGGTAACAGTGTCCACACACACACTCTATACAACGCCTGAGGATTTGATTAATCAAATCTATCTGGATGATCCGGATACAACTGATCTGTGCCAGTGTCAGTAATCACTCTGTTGTTCTCAGACAGACAGAGGAGTTTATTGACTGTGTTCAGATCCAGAGTGAGCTGATGGGAATCTAACGGAGATAAAACGCATCAGAATCAGGAATTATAAATCTGTTTGATGTTTTCATGTAGCTGAACTCTTCATGTTCAGTGTATCATCAGTGTGTCAGTACAGATGAGCAGATATCCTGTGCAAATCATCATTTACATCATCAATTATAAAACTCTTCTTTCACCTTCTACAGGAAGAACATGAACACACTCAGTGAGTTTTTTTGCTTGTTTTCTTACTGACGTACACTGTAGGAAGTTGTTTCTGGTCCTGGGAACAATGTTGGTGAATGTGACTGTGGAAATCAACAGACATGAACAGTGTGATTCTCATGATCCTGCATCCATTCCTAACACATTTCTAATATGATGTTCTGCATGATATGAGATGATGATGGACTCGTTTCTGAGAGCAGATGAATCAGAAAAACTGATTTCATTCCAAACTCAGCTGTAAAGAAGTCCTTGGGGATCCAAGATGTCACCAGGTCAGGCTGAGAGGTAGTAACTGGCTTGAAAGCATTTATTCTGTCTAAGACAGGGGTGGGGAATGTTGATCCTGGATGAGAGGGCCGGTATCTCTGCAGAGTTTAGCTCCAACCTTGAAAAAAAAAATACCAACCTGTGTCCTGAAAACTTCAATTAGCTTGTTCAGCTGTGTTTGATTAGGGTTGGAGCTAAACTCTGCAGGGACACCGGCCCTTCAGGATCAATGTTTCCCACCCCTGGTCTAAGAGGACAGGTGGGTCATAGGATAGAACCCCTGGAATGAAATCTCCCGGTACACTCAGAGTCTGACCATACACCAACACAAAACAGGAAAAGGATCTGTTGCCCACAGTTGATTTTGATATTCTAGGTATTATCAAATGGCCAAAGTTTTGAGATTGCAAAGGACGTCAAGGACTGTAATGCGATAAGAGCTCGCTCAGGTACTGAGCAGCTAAACCATTCAGTGCTACTTTATTTCTTGCACTCTCTCAGATCCCTCTACTTAGTGATGTTTTATTAACAAATTTTGGGAAGAGCAAGCGCAGATAATTAACACGGCCAATTCATCATCAGCAATTACACCATCTATCCAACCAGCACAAGAGAGAACCTCTATAAATAATCAAAGCGGTCTTACCTTCATTATCTCTATTTTTTAGCATTGGCTCATCCAATGGCCGCAAACATGTCAGAGATCGAATGGACCCGTGGACACTGAACTCCACAACAAGTTTTTTAGGCTGTCGCATCCATCGCCCACTCCACCATAGCATGCACTTTCATCAACCTGTCCATCCCTCCTTGCCCCGATCAGTCCCAGCCCAAGTCTACCAGCTATGTCCCTCACCAAACACAAACCCTCCACCAAACCCTTTAATCCCCTCTTCTCTCCCGAATAGCCTGGTCTGTGCCACCTTTAATTTTGGCAGGAATTGTCTCACCACCCTGACTCTCATTTTTCTAATTACATACTGTCTGATGTCTCTCACAGCGTTCACCCCGGTGTTGAAAATCTCCCCTCCCAAAGCCTTACCTGCCCCAATCTCCAGTACGCTCTCGCGGAACCTGAAACAGCCGATCTTCTAATAAAAAAAGAAACTGACGCAAACTTCATGATCAGCTCCTTTTCTATCCATCCCTTTAACCTTTCCGCGTTAACACAATTGGCGTCGCCACCAAAAAATTATCAGGTAAAACACGCCGTCATAATCAATCTCTCATCCCCGCATAATTCCCCGTTTCCAAGCGTTAACAGCTTTATTAAGCTCAAAGATTTTTCTCTGCATTACAATGACACTGACCAAGCCATTGCCCTGATCAAAGACCAGGTTGCGGCATTTGGCTGGCTGAAGTCGACATCATCTCTGCTTTTAAAATGATGCCCATTCACCTACATTTTTGGGATTTATTCAGCATCCACTGGCACAATAAATTTTACTTTTCCGTCCACCCAAACATTTTTGACATGCTGTCAGAGATTATCTGCTGGATTCTCTAAACAATTACGCAATACCTTACCTTAGTGAGTGACCGCTCCCGCAGGAGCCTGTATCTGTAATTCTGCACTGCCACAGCAATTAAATGGCCCCACAGGAGTCTTTTCTGTATTTCCCCACTGCCGCAGCAGTGACTGCTACCGCAGGAGTCTGCATCTCTACTCCCCACTCACCTTTACTTTTCTCTGCCACAGCAGTATCTGTTCCCGCAGGAGCGTTTTCTGTATTCCTCCACTGCCACAGCAGTGCCCGCTTCTTTACAGAAGTCACGTTCTCTTTTCAGATGCCGCAGCAGTGCCGCTACTACAAGCTACTGTCCAGCATCCCTTCAGCCCTAAGCCATGCAAGGTTTGGGGAGGGGGGTTATCAAGCCCAACTCTGGATGCTGTCCCCCAATAATAGCATCTTTGGGGGAGGGCTCTGGGTCCAGGCTAAAATGCCGGACCCCTCTCCCCGGTCAAGGGGAGTCCCCTGGGCTTGGGAATGATTACAGAGCTTGGAGCCCTCTCCCGGACAGCACGGTAAATACGCGTAACCTTTACTTAGTTGTATTATATGTAAGTGTGAACTCGTGAAGTGATGTTTTATTAACAAATTTCATGAGGAGCATGCACAGATAATTAACATGGCCAATTTATCATCAGCAATTACACCATCTATCCAACCAGCACAAGACAGAACCTCTATAAATAAAAGCACTCTTACCTTAATTTTCTGCAGTCTTTCAGCATCCCTCTACCACCCCGACTCCTCACCTTTAGCCCGTTCCTACCCCAACACAGGGAGCAGAGCAGGGGGGAGCACTTTGGGTCCGGGCTAAAATGCCGAGCTCAGACCCCTCTCCCCGGTCAGGGGGAGTGCCCCGGGCTCGGTATGTTTTTAATATGAATAAGCAGGGAGTGACATTACAGAAATTACAGTATTGACAAATGTGTTACAAATAAAACACTGTGTTCAGTTCAGTGCTGTTGTTATTATTGCGTCTGAAACAGAAGTAAAACAATAAATATCAATTCTGTATATTGGTTATCAGGCATATAAACATGCAAAAAAATTGTATTGTATTGTATCAGTATATATATATATATATATATATAAATCATTATCGGTCAATCTCTGATTATTTTTATTTGCAGGTCCTTGCTGCCTGCTTGTATCCAGCCCTTTTGGAGGATGACAGTCTGCCATTAGATGTTAAACAAAGGGCTGAAAGTCTCCTTAGGGAATGTGATGGTGGAAGCGTAGGTGAGCTTTTGTCTCTGCACAGAAAATGTACTGCATTACTTGCTGTTTTCATACATTTAAACACCTTGTACTTTAAAAAATAGTTTTCATGTTATAACGATCACAAAACATATAAACAGTTCAAGATCAAAAAACACAAAGGCAAGGCAAGGAAACGTGGAAGACAAGCAACCTTTATAGTTCAATTAATATGAGCTGTGAACCGATTATGAGATCTGATGAGTCCAGGCAAAGGATTATCAAAAATGGAGTCTGTGATTTTTGCTTGTTAGTATGGTTGAACTGAATCATCAAAGACTTTTTCGAAGACATTTTCTTGTAAATTACAAAGTATTGTGTTACCTCAGTAGTTACTTTTAAAAGTAATCTGATTACATAACACACGCTACTTGTAATGTCGTACCCTCAACACTTCAAATACTCATTACCGTATATGAATCACTTGAGTTTAATGTTGAATCCTTTCATGTGCATGTCATACTCATGTAGTGACAATCTCTTTAGGTTCATATACAGAGTCAAGTGGAATTCCCAAAATCAAACACTGTTTGTCACAGTTCATTACCAGGAGAGACGGAGGAGTTCCTTGCTCACCCGACAACATCTTCATCATGTCTGGCTCCAAAACGGCACTAAGGGTTCAGTCAACAAATATAATTTATTGTCAGGCGTTTTCCTTTTTTTAAAAACTGAAAAGCAAATGCATAAAGTTTCACAAAATACTTTCCTTTGAATATTTGTAATTGGACATGGTACGTATCTTCATTCCAGAAAATATAAAGTAAATATTTTCTTTGTAGATTATGCTGAAGCTACTGATTCGTAGTGAGGACTCGTGTCAGACTGGCGTGCTCATACCTGTACCCACATATCCTACATTTACTCTGATGCTGGAGGAGGAGGAAGCAGCCATCATACCGTATCATCTGTGTGAGGAACAGGGCTGGACGCTGCAGATGGAGGAGCTTCACAGGGCACTTCAAGCAGGCAGAAAGATCTGCAATCCAGTAGCGCTTTATATCTGCAACCCAGGGAATCCAACAGGTACAGTAATAGATAATAATATCTCTATCATTCTAAAAAGTCTGTGCAAGTTCATACTCACCATTTCAATAATAATCTGTTTGAACTCTTTTTTTTTTTTTTTTTTCAATTCAAATTTATTTGTATAGCCCTTTTCACGATACATATCGTTGCAAAGCAACTTTACACCAAATTAACGTTTTTACAATATATGTAGTAGTAGTAACTCTTTCAGTCTGGTTTTCGTTCATTTCAGTGTGCTGAAAGTGCAATGATAAAATTTACTAATGATCTATTGATGGCAGCTGAATCTGGATTATTAACCATAGTCATTCTACTTTATTTAAGTGTGGCCTTTGTTACTATTTCTCATAAAATCCTCAAAGTAAGATGAGCTTCTACTGAAATCTCTGGTTACCCCTCTTAGCTGGTTTAGATCCTCATTGATCTCCCTAGTCACACTCAGTTTGTTCAGTTAAATTTTTTAGGTCATATTCCTTAACTGTTACCAGTGGTGTTCCTCAGGGCACTGTCTTGGGCCCCCTTTTATGTATTGTTTACCTTTTACCATGTGCTTATATATGTGATGCGATCTGGGAAAACCTGGCGGATGTTGAGCTGGGGTGTTTTCAGGAAATTTGAAAAATAGGTTGAATGTAAATTTTTTTGGTCAAAATTAGATTTTCATTAAATTATTATTCTATAACATCTTAATCATCTCTGAAAATATCTTGGAGAAATTCACTTGTTTAGTGCTGAAAAATAGTGATTTATTGCAGCAAGCAGAAATGACTGTGTTTCCCCTTCGGGAACTCGAGCTGCGTCGGCAAACGCTAGGGGAACGCCTTTGGCGGAACCACGCTCTGAACACATGTGAAATCTGACCAATGAGAAAGCGGGACGTCACGGGCGGGTGACGTCACCGACCAGGAAGCATAAAAGCATGTGCGAAGCCGGCCGGCGTCAGCTTCTGTCTTTCAGCGGAGCACTCTGTGTGTGAATTGTCTGTCTACATTGACCCTGTTTTTCTGTGCTAGTTTGCACAACTTTCTTTTGAGGGCAATGTCGAAGAAAGCGCTTGTTAAGAGTGGCTCGAGTGATAAAAGCGGACCGCGTTACAGGCTGTGTGTTCCTCCCTGCAAACGATATATTACTAGCGGGGATACACACAGCATGTGCGTGGTCTGCTTGGGAGCGGAGCATGCAGCGTCAGCCCTTGAGGGGGCTGATTGCCCGCATTGTGAAGAGCTTCCTTTGCGGACGCTCCGCTCCCGGAAGGATCTCTTTGAGGAGGGATCCTTCATCAGCGTTCCTCAGGGTGCGGGTCCCGCTTCCGCCGAGGCGGAGCGGGCACTGCATTCCTGGGGTTCGCAGTTGGATCTGTTGGAGGGAATGGAGACGGGTAACCCCCTATCTCCCTCCTCACCCAGCAGATCCGCAGCTCGTTCCGTGGGTTCGGAAGCCCGCTCTGCGGCTACTTCCTCCCAGGGGGCGGGCTCTTCTCTCCTGTTATCATTCTCTGGCGAGGGTGACTTGGAGAGTGTTTGTGAGCCACTCCCTCAATCCCCACAGTACGAGGAGCTCTTGGAGGTGGTTACTCGTGCGGTAGCCAAATTAAATATCAGTTGGCCCGCCGAGGAAGAATTAACTCCGCAGAGAAGCAAGTTGGATGAGCGCTTTCTGCGGAGTAAGAATCCACCTCCAAGAAGGAGCCTTCCCTTCTTCCCCGACCTCCATGATGAGATCTCGAGGTCGTGGGCTAGACCATTTTCGGCTCGTCTCTTCGTCCCCGCCTCTGACTATTATGGAAATGTGGTGGGGCTCGATGAGCGAGCCTATAAGGCGATGCCCCGGGTGGAACAGACGCTTGCGAGCTATCTGTCCCCCGGCGAGGCATCGTCATTGAAGGCTCCTACCTTACCCTCGAAGCCGCTACGCACCACATCAGCGCTTCTGGGTAAGGGGTACACGTCACTATGTCACTGCTCCAAGCCTATCAGGCCGACCTGCTGAAAGAGCTAGCAGAAGGCGATAAAGTAGATTTGGAGGAACTTAGAAAGACAGCAGATTTAGCTCTCCGCGCCACCAAGGAGACCGCCCGTGCAGTGGGGCGGTCTATGGCAGCCATGGTGGCGGCGGAGAGGCATCTGTGGTTGACCCTGTCCGATATGAAAGAGAAGGACAGGGTCTTCCTCCTGGACGCCCCGCTTGGGTCTTCTGGCCTGTTTGGCGACGCAGTAGATTCTGTCGTCAACAGGTACCAGGAGGCACGCAAACAAGCGGCGGCGTTCCAGAAGTTCCTCCCTCGCCGTTCGCTAGCTCATGTGGCTGCTGGGCGTGAGCAGCCACAACCGTGTACCAGCTCCTCGTACCGTGAGGTTCAAAAGTTGAGTGTCGCTTCTCGTGCTCCCCCGTCCCGGGGCCGAGACTCGCGGCACTCTAGACCGGGGTCCTCTAAGGCGAGGCCCGACCTGCGGGTCGTGCTTCAGGCGAAGAGGGCCCCGACCCAAAAGCGGTCCTGACGCCAACTCAGGACCGCCGAGGGTAGCCCCTGCCGGGGAAGGGTGGGTTTTACCGCATTACACGGTACCCATCTCTCCTCGGTGCCCTCGGGGGGTCAGTCTGACGTTTCTGCCAAGGTTACAGAACACAGCGGCCTCCGACGAGCGCATGCCCTGGGTCTTTCCGCCCGGTCTCGTAGCGGAGCCAGGGCGCTCGTCACCCCCACGGGGGTCTCTAGAACAGTTAGTTCGGCAGTCTCCTGCCGGTCCGCCGTTACAGGTCTCCGAGCTAGCAGTTCAGTCAACACCAGAGGCCAGCCTCGAGCGGCTGGTTCCCTTAGTAGACTATCTGGCAGCGTGGAAGCTACTGCCAAACGTGTCTGCATGGGTCCTGCGTACAGTAGAAGAAGGCTATACTATTCAGTTCGGCGCTCCGCCGCCGCCCTTCGACGGGGTTTTTCCCACAGTGGTGGGCCCCGAGCAGGCTCTGGTTATGGAGCAAGAAGTAGTCACCCTTTTGAGGAAGGAGGCCATCGAGGTGGTCCCTCCTCACGTCAGGGAATCCGGGTTTTACAGCCGGTACTTCATTGTTCCAAAGAAGGATGGAGGGTTGCGTCCCATCTTAGACCTTCGTCGTCTCAATCATTCAGTAATGAAACTGAAGTTCAAAATGCTTACAATCAAGCAAGTCATCTCACAGATCAGGTCCGAGGACTGGTTTGTGACGATAGACCTGAAAGACGCTTACTTCCATGTCTCCATCCTTCCTCAACATCGGAAGTTCCTGAGATTTGCTTTCAGGGGCGAAGCTTATCAGTATCGGGTTCTTCCGTTCGGCCTAGCACTCTCCCCCCGCACTTTTACGAAATGCGTAGACGCTGCCCTGGTCCCTCTTCGGCTCCAGGGCATTCGCATATTAAACTACATCGACGACTGGCTGATCTTAGCAGCGTCCGAGAGTTTAGCGGTTCAGCATCGAGATGTTGTTCTCGCGCACATGAAAGCGTTGGGGTTAAGGCTAAACGCCAAGAAAAGTGTGCTTTCTCCATCACAGAGGACCACTTATCTGGGCGTGGTTTGGGATTCGACCACGATGCAGGCACGTCTGTCCCCTGCTCGGATCGAGTCGATCCTTGCCGCAGTCAGGAGAGTCAAAGAAGGCCGGTCACTCACTGTCAAGCAGTTCCAACAACTGCTGGGTCTGATGGCAGCTGCGTCCAACGTGATACCTTTTGGCCTGCTGTACATGAGACCCCTTCAGTGGTGGCTCAAAACCAAGGGGTTCTCCCCGAGGGGAAACCCGCTCCGCATGATCAAGGTTACGCGCCGAGGGCTACGTTCCTTAGATATGTGGAGGAAACCTTGGTTCCTAAATCAGGGCCCGGTGTTGGGAGCTCCTTGCCGCCGTGTCTCACTAGCGACGGATGCATCCCTCACCGGTTGGGGGGCGGTCATGAGTGGCCGCTCCGCCCGGGGTCTGTGGAGTGGTCGCCGTCTCAGTTGGCACATCAACTGCCTCGAGATGCTGG
This sequence comes from Labeo rohita, assembly GCF_022985175.1. NCBI lineage: Eukaryota > Metazoa > Chordata > Actinopteri > Cypriniformes > Cyprinidae > Labeo > Labeo rohita. Next base: position 1,473,813 of record NC_066870.1, on the reverse strand, counting down.
CCGTATTTCTAGCTCTGAAGTACTTTCTTCCAGACCTGAGAGATCGCCATGTGCTAGTACGCACCGACAGCACAGCCGTGGTCTACTACATCAACCACCAGGGAGGCCTGCGTTCGCGCCCCTTATACAAGCTGGCGCACCAGATCCTTGTGTGGTCCCAGGACAAACTCCTCTCACTGCAAGCAGTTCATATTCCTGGGTATCTAAATGTGGGAGCAGACATCCTGTCGAGGCAGGGGCAGAGGCCCGGGGAATGGATGCTTCACCCGGAGGTGGTGAAGCAGATTTGGAGAATCTTTGGCTCAGCCCAAGTAGATCTCTTCGCCACGAGGGAGAATGCTCAATGTCCCCTCTGGTTCTCTCTAGTTCATCCAGCTCCCCTGGGACTGGATGCTATGACACAGACGTGGCCGAGGCTACGTCTGTACGCTTTTCCCCCGATTGCTCTGCTTCCAGGAGTTCTGGAGAGAGTGCGCCGGGACGGAGTCAGTCTACTGTTAGTAGCCCCGCACTGGCCGGGCCGAGTATGGTTCTCGGACCTGATATCTCTCCTCGATGGCTCTCCATGGGAGATTCCCGTCAGGAGGGATCTCCTCTCACAGGGGGGGGGTACCATCTTGCACCCCCACCCGGAGCTATGGAAGCTGTGGGTGTGGCCTCTGAGGGGGCACAACTCATAGCTTCCGGTCTCTCAACCGAGGTTGTTGAGACCATCCTCCAATCCAGAGCTCCCTCGACGAGGAAACTGTACGCCCTGAAGTGGAAGCTTTTCACTTCATGGTGTGGAGAACGCCAGCAAGACCCAGCTAACTGCCCAGTTGGTACAGTACTGGAGTTTCTGCAGGCCCGTCTCTCCACAGGGTTAGCCCACTCCACCTTGAAGGTCTACGTGGCGGCAATTTCGGCCTACCACGCCCCTCTTGGTGGCATGTCAGTGGGTAGGAACCCCCTGGTTACACGTTTCCTCCGCGGTGCACTGAGGCTGAGGCCTCCGACGCGACCTCATATCCCTACTTGGGATCTGGCTGTGGTGCTTGAGGCTCTCTGTAGGCCTCCATTCGAGCCTATAGAAGACATATCGGATCATCTTCTAACTATTAAGACAGCTTTGTTGCTCGCTCTTTCTTCCCTCAAGCGGGTAGGGGACCTGCAGGCCCTTTCGGTGGCCACTTCTCATCTAGAGTTTGCTCCTGGTATGACCAAGGCATTTCTTTACCCCAGACCGGGGTATGTACCTAAGGTCCCCACCAGCACACCTCAGCCGGTCGTGCTCCAGGCTTTCTGTCCTCCTCCCTTCCGGGAGCCCGACCAACAGAAGCAAAATTGTGTCTGTCCAGTACGTGCCCTGGATGCCTATGTCCACAGAGCTGCCCTGTGGCGTAAATCTGAACAGTTGTTCGTCTGCTATGGCCCCCCTAAGAAGGGGAGTCCTGCTTCCAAGCAAACTATTAGTAGATGGATCGTCGATGCCATTTCTACTTCTTATGTGTCTTCGGACCTTCCTTCTCCTATGGGTCTTCGAGCCCATTCCACTCGTGCTACGGCTGCTTCCAAAGCACTCATGTTAGGTGTCCCCATCCAGGACATCTGTAATGCTGCGGGGTGGTCCACGCCGCTCACCTTTGTCAGGTTCTATAGCCTAGACACCCGAGTCACTCCTGGCTCTTCTGTCCTTGTGCCCTAGCAATTCACTAGGCAGGGACTTCGAAGTCTGGTGGCGTGGGCATCTCGTTCCCCTAACGTTTGCCGGCGCAGCTCGAGTTCCCGAAGGGGAACGTCCCAGGTTAGGTATGTAACCATGGTTCCCCGAGGGAACGAGACGCTGCGTCTCGGTCCATCCTTCTGGCATCCCTGCCGAGCGCTCGCTTCATTCTTGAAGCTGACGCCGGCCGGCTTCGCACGTGCTTTTATGCTTCCTGGTCGGTGACGTCACCCACCCGTGACGTCCCGCTTTCTCATTGGTCAGATTTCACATGTGTTCAGAGCGTGGTTCCGCCAAAGGCGTTCCCCTAGCGTTTGCCGACGCAGCGTCTCGTTCCCTCGGGGAACCATGGTTACATACGTAACCTGGGACGATTTCTCTTATGTTCAGAACGCGCTACGGAGGTGCTTTCTCTGAACACCACAAAAAACAGTTAACCTATCAAAATAAACCACGTAACATGTTTATTAAAAGTGTGTGAATTCACATTCTCTGCCACTCCTGCACTCAAGTTATTTATTTATTTATTTATTTTTTAATATCATGAGATGTTATATTTACTAATTGGCTTTATCACTCTCTCTCCTCTCCACCTGTAGCTGGTGTGTGGTGAGCGCACTGGCGCCGTTGTCCTGTGGCTGCCGTCGCATCATCCAAGTGGATGCTGCACACTGGTGGTGGTTGAGGAGAGATCCCCCCATATGATTGTAAAGCGCTTTGGGTGTATAGCAATACACAATGAAAGCGCTATATAAATGCGATCATTCATTCATTCATTCATTCATGTTGGAGCACAACGACGCAGTCTGTAGTACTGTACATCCTCACTTAAACGATCTTTACTCGTCTCAATCTGCACAATCTCGGTGATGTCAGTGCCCTAAACGATGTTATAATGGACTATTTCACATCCAGAGATGAAGGATCGGATGATGAAGTTCTTAAAGAGGAGGAGTCAGATGACAGTCTGTTTCATGCACAGTGTTCGAACAGTTGCGCTGCGCACGCTTTTCTAAACTACAAGGTACACTATTCGTGCTGTCTAAACATACAAGGGGTGATCAAAAGTTCAGAGACTATGCCCATGATAAACAACAGAAAACAGACGTTAGTCTGTTTGTGTAATGATGCAGTATAGCACTCCTGACTTGGCAGACAGCTCTCACTTTAAACCCATTTTTCTCAAATTTCCATTCCTGAAAATCATGGCTATCAGCCAAATTAAGATTCAAGCTATGAACAAAATAAAAATAGTATTGGAAAGGGCTTGAACCCAGCTTTTTATATGGTATCAAACCTAAAAAAGGTCAAATTTCACTATGTGTTGGGTTTTCCTAGATCGCATCACATACATTTAGATTTGTAATTCATTTTCATTACTATGCAGATGACTCCCAGATCTACTTGTCCTCTAAGCCTAATTCCATTCACCCATGTCCTCTCCGTTGGACTGTTTAGATGATGTAAAATCATGATTCTCTTGTGATTTTCTTAAATTACAAGGTGATAAAAACAGAGGCTGATACTAAATGCAATTTGACAAAATCTGACAGTTTTTTATTGACTGCTGATAACTCAGTCAAGAGTTTGGGTGTCATCCTTAATAGTAGCTTATGAAGCACACGTAAATAATATCACTCGGTCTATATATAATTCCATCTAAGTCTAGTGTCCAGTAGTGAAAACATGGAAGATATCTGCTTGGATTTGTGTATGCATGAATGAATGTTGCTTTGAGTATCAGGTCACTTACAGAGCAGGAAGTCCATAGAAGAAGTGATCCGCTTTGCTGCAGAAGAAAGGCTCTTTATACTGGCTGATGAGGTGAGTTTATCTCAGGTAATGTAAAATGTTAAAATGTTTACTATGTCAGTAAAACACAAATCTTTTTAAAGCTGAACAGGGGTGTCCAGTTCAGTATACGGCGTGGGGGGGAGGGGGGACTAAGACTATGAACATGCATGTACTATTTGTTTCAGATTTTAAAAAAAAATTATAATTTTAAAGATACATAACCATTAAAATCAAATTGTTAAACCTTTTGTGTTCGGGTCAGTTTTGCCCCAGAAGTGAATCGTACATTTACATTTAGCCTCTTTCTTTTCTTGTATCTTGTGCACAGTTTTAGGACTGATTTTTCTTTATCTCTTTATTTATTTATTTATTTATTTATTGTAAATTTGAAAAGGCATGTACAAAGACACTAAAAACAGATAAAAAAAATTTAGATTAAAAAAACAGATAAGAAATGCTGATTCTGGATTCTAAAGTATACTCATTCTACTTCATTTAAGTGTTAAGTTTAAGTTTAAGGGTGAAGATTTTTAGAAACTCCAGATGTTGTGTAGCCAGTGAAAGGTTTTGGCTAGAAGGGATACAGCTCAGACCGGAAACTAACAATGAAATTAATTTTTCTACATATTAGATTGCGTTTTATTAATGACTACACCTAACCCAACCCTAAACTTAGCTCTTAATATAATACAAAAACAGTACTGTTGTTGTACAGTGTGACAAAAAATTATGTTAGATGTGCGCATGCCCAGTAGCCACAGCTGTCTTTTAGATTTTAGCTGTGACATCAATATGTGTGCTTTTTGCAGGCTTTTGCCTGGCCAACATGCCTTTATGGTTAGGATTATATCGCCTCCTGTTGGTTTGGCATGCTCTTGACAGTGCTTCATTTTTTGTAATATAGTGCTTCATTATTTATTTATTTATTTATTTATTTTATTCAAATGAAGAAGTTAAAACTCCTTTGCCCCTATTCTTAAAGCTTCTAGGAATTCTCTCAGAAAGCTCCTAATTTAGCTTAAAAATTCCTACATAGGAGTTTTAGCTTAAGAGTGATTCAGGAGCAATCTAAGAGCAATTCTGAGTGAGGAAAAGACAAAAACTTTTATCTTAGTGAGGAGGCGTTGCTGGGTATGACACTTTTGAAGACTGTGATTGGTTGGTTGTCCAAGAAGGTAATAAAAAAGCACTTATAAGTGTAGGGTCTGTTATAAACCTTCACTTTGAATATATATACTTTATTATATATATATATATATATATACACACACTCCTAACAATTTCCTAAGACCTCTTTTAAGGCTTAAAATGCTTTCTGAATTACTTTTTTCTTTGCTAGGGTCTTTTCTTTAATTTTAAGGGGAAACACCCACATTTCTAAGAATTTTCTTTGAATTTTGTCACTAGGAGCAATTCTTTGCACTAAGAATTTTCCATAAATTTCCAGATCCTGCTGAAAAAAACAGCATATGCTGGTTAAGTAGGTTTTGATGCTGGGATGCTGGTTTATGATGGTCCTTTGCTGGTTTATGCTGGTCCTTAGCTGGTCATGTGCTGGTCCAGGACCAGCTTAAACCAGCAAAGAGCCAGCAAAGGACCATCATAAACCAGCATCCCAGCATCAAAACCTACTTAACCAGCATATGCTGTTTTTTTTTGTTGTTGTTGTTGTTTTTTAACAGGGTTACCCATAAGATCACGTTTCCCCAGGTTAAAACTGATTCAGAAATGTGAAAGATGTACAGTTTTTAATGTGATTTGAGGGTTAATTAAACACACCTGAACAAGCTAATTAAGGTATTCAGGATCACTAGAAAATTTCAGGCAGATGTGTTGGAGCTAAACTCAGAGTAAAGTGGTGGTAAAGGAGCAGGATTGGAAACATCTGCTCTAAAACAAAATCTGCTCCTTTGACATGTGTGCTCATTTGTGTCTCTTCAGGTGTATCAGAGCTGTGTGTATGGAGACGATACTGAGTTTTATTCCTATAAGAAGGTGTTATCAGAAATGGACTCCACTATTTCCAGCACTGTAGAACTGGCCTCCTTCAATACTGCCTCCAAGGGCTTCATGGGAGAGTGAGTAGCCTGTTGTGCTCCTGCACTGCGGCACCCTATACAGGGTTCGCACCGACGTCACGTTTTGGTCAGTTACCCGGATGCGCAGCCATTGCGTCGATACTCGTATGTAAACTGCAGCATTGATTGCACAGTTAATGTACCACTGAAGACGTTGTTCTACTAATTTATGCTGTCTAAACCATGGAAAATGTATGGAAGCTGCTAAATCATATAGGGAAGGACTTGGCAGGATAGGCCCTTATATTTTGACAAACTGAAGTTAATACAGGGCTCGGCGCTAAGCAGTGAAAGTGTTTCCTTGGTTACTGCTGTACACACTGCTTTATTATGCATTATACAGATTCTAGATGAAAAGAAAACGCCATGTAAACTTTTTCTGAAAACAGACAGTTCTCCTCAGAGACACATTCATATAAACTCCTACCCCCAATTCATTATTTAGGAGTTTCTTCCAATATTTTGTGCATTGCAAACAGTGAGATTGATCTGCCTGCTAAAGTATTTTCTCTTCTTTATGTCTGTCTTCAGCATTTCTTGCCCCTGTTAACAGTTCTTTACAGACTAAATATAATAATAATGTAATATTTTCACACAAATGACATTTTGGAACATGAATGCAGCGCAGTGAATGTATGAGTTGCACGGGCCATAGACCAGTCCATATCGTCGAGTTCTGTAATAGGTGGTAAATATCCGTACAATCTGCCTTTCTTGGCGCGGACCGATGACCCAACAATTCTTCCTTCTGTTTCTTATCCTGATATAGAGAATTACTTTCGTGCTTTTGTTTTTTTCGCCATTCCAATGCACAACTTCCATTTGGCTCAACAGCATTGTTTACAGTCAGTGCTGCCGCAGTGACCGACTTCTGGATTGATGACGTAACGTGAAAACACTCTATTGCATCTGTTGGTTTTCTTCTTCTTTTTCCCTGAGAGCAGTCAATGACAGCCCTATGACCAGTGCATAGGAAAATTATGAATTTTTGCACACTTATAGTGGTGGTCCTGAACCAAATTTGGAGTCTCTAGGACAAACTTTTTAGCACCACCACCAGTTCAAAAATTCACTTTTCAAATGGTAATAACTTTTGAACCCTTTGTTGTAGAAACAAAATTCTGGATTCAAATGGAACTAATAATGGGAGTGGGCCAGTGGGTTTGAAACTTGCACTTTTATTTAAAATGTCACCAAATGAAGTAAATTATAGCAAATCTGTGTTAGTCCTCTTCTCTGATTGTTCTTTGTGTCCAGGTGTGGGTTACGTGGTGGCTATGTGGAGCTGGTGAATCTCTGCCCTGCAGTGATGAAACACGCTCATATGCTGTTTTCGACTAGGAAATGCCCGCCTGTTGTTGGACAAATTGCACTTGACCTCATGGCAGATCCTCCAAAACCTGGCGACCCCTCATTCCCCACCTTCTCTGAGGTTGGTGTGCTACATTTTAGTACTTAAAGTGCTCTTATTATAATGTTTCTTTGTTTAATGATTAAGCTTGGCAACTAGCAGACAAGTTACACTGATAAAATATAGCAAATTAAAGCAATATTTATAGAGTGTGTGTATATAATCAAACACAACTGAACCACCTCACCGTCACAGTTTGCTGCTACGGTGTGGAGCGAGGAATGAGGAGAATGTTGTTAAACTTAAACAGTCTTTAGTAAACAAACCAAAGGGAATACAGGGCTGGCAGGAACACAACACGGAGACGAGAACACATTTAACACCGCACGAGGGATAGTGGAACAGAACACTCTTTAAACACTCAACTAAACGAGAGGGTTAATGAGACAAGCCTGAAATCAATGAACAATGAAACACGAGGGAAAAACTAGGTCACGGGGAGCACATGGGGAGAAAAACAAACAAGCAGAGAGTCCATGGGCGTGACACTCACCAAGGTGTTCAGGATTACTAGAAAATGACAGACAGATGTAATGGTTCCAACTGAACAACATCTTTTAGAGACTCACCAAATGGTCACATGTATAGTTATACCTGATATAAAAGAACTGATAAAAGTTGAAAAGTGTCAGTATCAGTAAAAATATTGGTCAAATCTTATTATCTGTCTGTCACAGCTTCTTGACTTTGAATTTAACTTTAACAGGAGGTCCAGTCCATTAACAATACGATACGTAAAAACACTGGTCGGATTCAGGAGGTCTTTGCTGAGCTGCCGGGGATCAGCTGCCACCCACTGAAGGCCGGGCTTTTTGTCTTCCCCTGTCTACACTTCCCCCCGAAGGCAATAAAATGGGCCAAGGTGTGTATTCTGTGTATTGCACCAATTTGTAAATGTCTGAATTAAAAGTGCTGTTATTAATTAGAAGTCAGAGCAGATATCCATGACCTCAAGCTTACGAGAGGCTCAATAAAAACCATTTTGGGTTCCCAAATAATCTTTCTGTGAACAGTTCCTAAAAGACCCATTTTGTCTTAGTGTAAAGAATAACTGAATAATCTAAACAACTTTTTTAAACTAAAAATAAGCTTTTGTGGAATTTAAAGATTTAACAGATGTTAAAGTTTCTTCATGGAGCCGTCAACATCAATAAAGAACCTTTATTTTAAAGAGTTTAAGTCACTCAAGTAAATGATGGCTGGAATTGAAGTGTTTTGTAATGGTGAGGTCAGAAACCTTACGTTACCCCAATCGGGATGTTGTGGCATGACCGATGTAATCAAGACCACACAAGAAATAATGAAAAGGGAGGATCTACTACAGGATCTGCTCATTCCTGTTTGTAATTATCAAGTGTTCATGAAAATCAGGTGTATTTAATTTGGGTTGGAGCTAAACTTCATAGGAAGGGAGATTTTTAGAAACAGGATTGAGCACCTCTGATCTCCAGGATACTAATTTCAAGGGTTCAGTTACTTTCTCCAGTATCTACTGTGAAGGATTACTCGGTGTCTTCAATAAAAATTTAAGAAGTACAACACTTTGTGTGTGATTAGTTCAGTCAGATTGTGTTTGTGTATGACTGTGATCAATATCAGACCACATAATTACATATCACATTCAACTAATTCCAGTGTGTTCACATATATCTCATCAAAAAAATCATACATAATTTTTTGTAAGGGAGAATGCCATTTTCCTCCAGTGATCAGTCAAGGAACGGCTTAATCAGAATGCAAGTAGCTTGAGATATGAGATCAGGTCTTTCCGTCTGTCAGTATGGGTGAATGTGACTGACTGAAGAGAGACTACTAGCGTAAGAGAAAGCTCTGTCTCGACACACAAGATCTATGATCAGTTATAATGTATTCAGGCCATAAACTCTGAATACCTGATTAACCAAGGTCTCAGCAGTGAACAAATCTCATTATCTGACAGTACTAAAATGCAGTAATCGGACTGTAGTTCTGATATTTTTCATGATTTTCATGTTTTCCTACATTTAAAAAGTTGTTTTCTCTTTATAGAAAAGACAGATGGAACCAGACATGCTGTACTGTTTGCATTTGCTAGAGGAAACAGGTCTGCATGTGAGGCCGGGCTGTAAATACGGACAGAGAAAGGACAGCCATCACATCAGGTTTGCACTGCCACTGTTATCAGTTACTGCATGAATGTGAATGGTTACCTCATACAAAACACTCTAAATCATGCTGGAAAATGTAAATTTGCCAATTACAGCCAGTTAGTCTTACAACAGTAACCATACAAATAAAATGTAAACAATCTTAACTGCATCTTCAGGGCATCCCATACATTTTCTGTAAAAAAAACAGTTGTTATTGTTTCTCAGGCTTTTTGTGGGAACTCAAGAGAACATAATGGAAGATGCTCTGCAAAGACTGAAGACGTTCCACATGCGATTCATGAAGGAGTTTTCTTAGTGTCATCTTCAGATTATGAGATCTGTTTAACCCTTGAATTCATGAATGTTTCACCAATCAGCAACTCAAAATATATATCTATCACGGATGGATCTCTAAACTGCACCAACAGTATGAAACTGTTCTGATATTTTAATAACAATAATAAAGTAATAAAATAAAGATTATTTTTGTTGTTGTCTGTTGAAACTTTGAAGTGTGTTTTGAGCAACTGCTTCACGGCCATCATCTCTTACATTCAGTTACTTTCAGCTTCTGCCTCATATTGGGGATCTGAACCTTTCAATGTTAATCATCCTGAAAATCACTGCTTTGTTTGCTGACAGATTTGTCATCATATCTACCAGTAAATGAAGCTAATGTCTATTTACTTGCTCTGCAAAATCTACATCAGTTGTCAAAGCGTGTAGCTGCACCTGTGAATAGATATGCATTTTATGTGCTACATTCTTACAATTAAGAAAAAAAAAAAAGAACCACTAACAATGTTCTGTTTTAGTTGTTTTTAGGCTGTCATAAACTTGCACTGTAATATATATAAAAATGTTGTATGAAGTTCTGTTTACATCTTTATTCAGTTGTTACAAAGAAGATATAATTATGTAATTACTTTAACACTCTTTCTTCAGACTCATAAACTGGTAACACTTTAGAAAACTGTTCCATCATAATGAATAATCACTCAGGAATAAATGAGTAATGCAATATTGAGACTTTAGTAATTACTGTTAACTAACAAGAATCTCTTATTAATGAATTAATGAAGTAATAGTGCTTAGTCCAATGTGGTAGCTCACTATTAGCTGATCAGTGACTAGTATTTTTTCATACTTCCCATAGAACTATTGAGAACAACTGTGTACACGTTCATAATTAATATGAAAAATGTATAATGCATCATTAATTCTAAAGTAAAGGTCATGGTAACCCACTAGTAATGATTCAAGTGTATTATCAAGTGTATTACTAATTACATTACATTACATTGCTTTCACTTTTCCCTAATCCCTCCCTGTTCTAGTTTACTAATCTAAATAATGTCTGAAACTTTGTATTAAAAGCACTTCCTGTTTATCTGTCTCTTTGTATAATTAGACTTTAATTAATTAATTAAAGCGTTTTTCCTGGCGTATTAGAGACAAACAGCACAGGTCATTGATTCACTCACAGTATAAGTAAATTGAGAAATTTTTTTAAAATTGAGAGTTATACATCACCTGAAACCTGAATAAATAAGCTTTCCATTGATGTATGGTTTGTTAGGATAGGGCAATATTTGGTTGAGGACAACTATTTGAAAACCTGGAATCTGAGGTTTTGATCAAAAAAATCAAAATATTAAGAAAATTGCCTTTAAAGTTGTCCAAATAATGTTCTTAACAATGTATATTACTAATCAAAAATTACGTTAGATCTTTACTTAATTTCCTATTTTTTTTCCTGATTTTTGCCATAAAAGAAAAATCAATAATTTTGACCCATACAATGTATTTTTGGCTATTGCTACAAATATACCCCAGCGACCTAAGACTGGTTTTGTGGTCCAGGGTCACATATAAGCCAGTCTTCAATATATATACAGGACAGTCTTCAAAAGTTTGGAGTTGGTAAGCATTTTTAAATGTTTACCAAGGCTGCATTTATTTGATCAAAAATACAGTAAAAATGTAAGTGATTTCTGTGATCAAAGCTGAATTTTCAGTATCACTACTTCAGTCTTCTGTGTCACATGATCCTTCAGGAATCATTCTTATATGCTTATTTGCTGCTCAAGAAACATTTCTGATTATTAGCAATGTTGAAAACAGTTGTGCTGCACAATATTTTGGTGAAAATCGTCATACATTTTATTCACAGATGAATAGAAAGTTAAAAAGAACAGCCTTTATTTGAAATATAATGTTTTGTAACATTATAAATGTATTTATGGTCACTTTTGATCAGTATATTGTGACCTTAATGAATAGAAGTATCAATTATAGTGACTCCCAGCTTCTGAACAGTAGTGTATAAATGTTCCAGTTCCTATTGCTGTTTTCATTGTCATTATCTTGGTTTGCTTCAGTGTGTTTCTGATTGGTCAGTAGGCAGCAGTGGGTGTGGCCCAGAGAAACCCAGCGTCAGTGACATCATTAACCGTAAGGTGTTACAAATTTTCACAAGACTGATGATGCGTTTCAACAGTCATCATCAACATAAATCCTAGAAAGATTTTTATATTTTGATTTTTTTTTTAAATGTATATACATTTATAACACATACTTAGCACCTTTTTATCAAGTTACAAAAAACTAGTTAACGCTAATGCAAGGGCGTAATTAACAAGAGGGCTGTAAATTTGACATTGTTCTCTCTTCTAACTGCCGGTATCAGTCTCTCTCAATTTTTTTCCTTTGACTGAAGGCGTAAAAAACGCTATTGTGGAGTTTTTCTTTTGCTCTTTGAGCAAATGGGAATGCAAAAAATATATTGATAATAATATAATGAATTGGGTGTGCAGAATTTTCATAGCTGGCTATTCATCTCTTCATCGTTGGATCTATGGCAAACGCAGCGGTCTCTTCCTTCTCAAACACAGATGAGTGTTGTGAGAGTTCACCTGGGTGCTTCAACAGTGATCTTAAAGAGCAAATCTTCCTCCTGAAAGAGTAATTTCTCTAAAAGAGCTCGCACGGTTGGGATTGTATGTTGATAAACATGCCTTTCCTTCCGTGCCCTTCTGATTGCGGCTCACCTCACCAAACGATCAACGCGATATGACCATGGGCACGCTCTGCTTTTACGTGAAGTGGCGGCTCAATCTGACTGCTTCCCGTTCCGGTCCTTCTACTTCCGGGTACGAGGCCGCTGTGATGTGCATCAATGGGGAGCAATAGGAAGCGAAAGAAGGTTCCACCGGGTGAAAACCCTGTAGACCCTTCACTCCTCGCATCCCAAACCTTAGATAATAGACTGGATAATAGACATCTGGGTAATGACCGTCACGCTCATTTCCAGTGCCTGTTTCCCAGAAGTGCACGAGAAGTTGACGAAATTGCAGAAGGCTCTGTTTTTGGCCAGAATGCGATATACCAACTCCTCCTTCTTCACCACCCTCAATGGGGGTCCAGCGAGGGGGCATACAGAGGTCCCCCCAAGGCTCCAGTCCAGGGCCTGTAAGTTCTCTCCGAGTGAGGGCTTACATGACTTCTGGACAAGCTGCGTCTGCCCTACATGCCATGGCCATCCTGAGGGTGTACCAGGCCAAGGTGTTGTGAGATCTGTACGAGGGTAGTCTGAGCTATAAAAGTTGCGGCGCAGGCTATGGGAAAGGTGATGTTCACTTTGTTGGTCCAGGAGCGCCACCTGTGGCTTAACCTGGCAGAAATGTGGGAAGTTAAGAAGTCCACTTCTCGAACCCCCATTTCCCAGGTCGGTCCATTCAGGTCGGTGGAAAAAGCAGGCAGAGGCCATCATATATCTTGCCTCAAGCGTGGGTGGGGCTCCGGCCCTGTACCCCCGACAACCCCCGCTTGCTCGTCGGCACAGATAGCCCCCTGCAAGAACTGCTGAGGCCCCGCAATAGCCGGGCCTGCGGCCAGACCCGCCCAACAGTCAAAGTTCTCGCAGGAAGGTGGCAACGTCAGCTCGTCAGTAGGTTTCCTAGTAACCTTGTTAGGTTTCTAAGTGTTCCTCAGACCAGCAACACAGAGGAGACGGGCTAACTGACCTACCCAGGAAAAAAAAAAAAAAAAAAGAAAGAAAGAAAGAAAGAAAAGAGGGGCAGCTGTGGCCTAATGGTTAGGGAGTTGGGCTTGTAACCGAAAGGTTGCGGGTTTGAGTCCTAGGTCCGGCAGGAATTGAAGGTGGTGGGAGTGAATAACCAGCACTCTCTCCATCCTCAATACCACGACTGAGGTGAGTCCCTTGAGCAAGGCACTGATCCCCAACTGCTCCCCGGATGCTGCAGCGATAGCAATATGGCTGCCCACTGCTCCGGGTGTGTGTGTGTGTGTGTGTGTGTGTGTGTGTGTGTGTGTGTGTGTGTGTGTGTGTGTGTGTGTGTGTGTGTGTGTGTGTGTGTGTGTGTGTGTGTGTGTGTGTGTGTGTGTGTGTGTGTGTGTGTGTGTGTGTGTGTGTGTGTGTGTGTGTGTGTGTGTGTGTGTGTGTGTGTGTGTGTGTGTGTGTGTGAGATCACTTCTCACTACTGTGTGTGTGCACTTGGTTGGGTTAAATGCAGAGCACAAATTCTGAGTATGGGTCACCGTACTTGGCCACACATCACTTCCTTTCCTTTCGACCCAGGGATGAGAGTGGATCCTGCCCCATTCAGCAGACAGCCACTACGTGGTCAGTAAGAGCATTTCCTCCTCCTCTTGGTTATCTTACAGCACTATGGCCCTCCATGAGACGACCAGATGCTGAGACTGCTGACCAGGATGTGTTGGGCACTCACCTGGTGTCTCCACATATTGGCAAAGGCACCCCGTGTTCCTTGGGACTTTTCATCTCCAGGCACAGCGCATTTTGCTCCATTCAGCCATGACATCCCCACTCCAGGTACGTCGGGTATAGTTCCTCTGAGACGGCTAGTTGAGTCCCAAGATGATTGGGGGCCTCAATCCCTTCCGTTGGCTTCTCAGGACCACTCGGCTCGGCTACACGACTCAGTTCGTTAGGTGTCCAACAAGTTCTATAGCATTTAGGGATGCCACAATACTCAATATAAGATCGAACCGTTCAGTACGACATCCACGGTTCAATACGTGCTTGTGAATTGCGTTTTTTTGGTTTGCATTTAAATAACTTCTTTGTTTTATTTCTCTCGGAATTTGCTGTATGTTTTTGCCCGTGATTTCATGTGCTGAAATGAGGAAACGCTTCCTTGCTTATATTTGAAAAAGCAACACACGCAGAACATCTTCCATTCTAACGACATGCAATGATAAGCCTTTCTAAACCTGTTGTCCAACGAAAGTTATAAAAACAAAAGTTTTGTTATAAAAACAAAACATAACTTGTTTTAATTCACAACATCAGTCGAGTGTTTGAAATAACTTCCTTGTGTGGATTCTTATCACAGAATGAGGCAGACAATAAATTCTTTACTAACATTCTATGTATGTCAATTAGCAGTGGCTTATGAAAATACCCGAGATGGCTTGAAGAACACAGATAAACCATATATTATTGCAGGCGACTGTTTATTGTCCTTACATTTCGTCATTCAAAACATTTAACCTTATATCTTGTTTTTAATCAATTACAACAATAGCGATGCTATTATCCATATTAGAGAAACTGGAACAGAACGTAATCAGTGCTACTTCTAAGACGCATATGTGGTTTTTTTTTTTTGCACGAGGGCACCCTCTGGCGTCCAGTATGAATGAAACCCATTCTATTTTGCGTAAAAATCGAAAAAATAATACCTCTCTCAAAAGAAGAATTAAGCAGACATATACTAAACCACGCTTTTTCTAGTGTAAAGAGGTTTACGGGGGTATTTTGTTAATTTGTTCCAAAAAAAAAACCCACACTGAAGTGGCAAGCTATCAGAACCGAACCGAACCGAAAACCGTGGTTAAAAACCGAGTTACGTATTGTTGCATCCCTAAAAGCATTCTCTTGCAAAGTCAGCTCAGGGCGAGAATGCTGTGGTTCTTCAAGCGGAAATGACAACCCTCCTGGGAAAGGTGGCGATAGAGCCTAACCCCTCAGCCGAGATGAAGAAGGGGTTTTTCAGCCTCTACTTCATTGTACCCAAGAAGGGTAGTGGACTCCAATCTGTGGTGATTGGAAGGGTGGTGGACCAATCTTAGATCTGAGGTTTCTGAATCGGGCCCTTCACAAGCTCCCATTTAAAGTGTTAACCCTCAAACACATTCTCTCATGTGTCAGGGTTCAAGATTGGCTTGTGGCAATAGACCTGAAGTCCGCGTTCTGTCATGTCTCGATCCTTCCAAGACTCTGTCTTCAAGGTCGGCTCATCAGTACAAAGTTCTCCCCTGTGGCCTATCCCTGTTGCCCCATGTCTTCACGAAGGTCGTGGAGGCTGCCCTTGGCCCTTTTAGGGACAGATTTAAATATTATGAAACCTTTGAAAGAAAGAGATCACACATAGAAAAGATTCCATACAAACACTATTATGGGGTATATCTGTATAAATTTGCATTCCCTAACTGATATGGACTTTTCTTCCAGTTAAAAAATAAATGAATATATATATATATATATATACATGCACACAAACACACACACACACAAACAATCTGTTACTTTGAATTGAATTGCATTAAATGTGTGTGTTGTAAATGATAGTGTTTAAAGTCTACCTGCATTTCACCATGGCTTTGATATTTTGTTGTTTAGTAATGAAAATTGTGCCTCTCTTGTGTTGTATATTCACACTTTTTTAACCTAAATTGGTTAATGTTTTGACAGTTACCTGACATGAATTGAAACTATTGCATCTGAATTTCTTCAGTCACTGCACAGTCATTGAGCTTTCTGTCAATGTTTTCATATTTATGGAAGCAGAAACATGGTTTTAGTTTCATCCCATTTAGATTTAAAGCTGATAAATGTAGCAATTGCATAATGCTTATGAGAGGAAAAAGAACAAATATTCTGACCTGGCAGCTGAAGCATCCCAGAACGGCTGGAAGATTAGCATCTTCCCAGTAGAGGTGGGATGCAGGGGATTTGTTGCAATATCTACCACCAGTTTGTTGAGAAAAATAGGGGTGAAGGGTCGCTCTCTCCAACAGGCCGTTAAGTCCATATCAAGTATTGCTGAAAAAAGCAGTAACTGGCTCTGGATCAAGCGTAAAGACCCCATTTGGGCAGCAAGGTAGAGATAGATGGTATGCGGTCAGGCTTAGGCCTGACTCAGGGAGAAGGATGCCCCTGCCATGCAGAGTCCATTAGGGTGATAGAGGGTATGGCATGGAGGGGGGTGTACCTGGGACGCTGGGTACACCGTTGAGCCTTTTGGAGACGTTGTGGGCTTCAATCAACGAAACGTCGATGAAGCAGGGTGCCCACCTGATGACCCCAATGACATACCTTACCCTTTTTTTTTTTTTTTTTTTTTTAACCACTCTATACCAACTGCTATTATCAAGAGTTTCCTACTAAAGGGATTGAAACATCTAGTCCTATTAGCTTTACTGAGCTTCTGGAAGAAAACCCAGTGACTGTTGTGAAAGTGCAGCTGGCGACAAGGGAAAGACCGTGTGACAGCATGGAGAGACAGCTGACAGGAGGAAATAGACCCCAACGGGGTTGTTATGGGCTAGCTACCCATAGCAGCAGGCTCCGTTACCCTAGTAGGGTATAAGAGCCACCTTATCTGGCTACGAAAAGTTCAAAAAGAAGAATACCCTTAGAGTCTGCGAGAGCAGGGGCGCAAGAAGACTCACAGACTGATTTCCCGGTAATGACCCTTGGAATGGACATGACATCGAAAGAAGGAAGTAGTAAGATTCTTGAGAAATTAGCAGCTGGACATGTTTTTCAGACCTGCGTGTGTGGATGGGCGAAAGTAACATCAACTCATGGTCTTAAGGTACATCAAGGACGGAAGAAATGCCTGAAAACCACCAACCCAGGGCCCCGCATCGACCGGATTCTGTCAGGAAAAAGGTTAAGTCAGTCGGATGAAACTCAGCAGCAGGAAGAAACCCACAGTCCGCAGAGAATCAGCACCCCAGGGAAGGAGGAGGAAGTTTCAGGCAGAACCACCAGTCCAAGACAACAACCAGCCCACCGCAAAAAAGAAAACATGCAAGGACGTAAGCCGTTGGTGAAATGGCCAAAGTCTAACAGCAAAGAGTGGGAAACCATCAATACAGAATTAAGCCTTATCCTGAGTAACATCATAGGGTCAGCCGAGAAGAAGCTGGAAATGATGGGCGACCTTATTTACAGATATGGAGAGGAAAAATGTGGAGTGAAGGAGCAAGTAAGAAAGAATGACATGCTTCCCACCCCCAAGTCCCGTCGGCTGCAAGAAATTCAACAACTTGTGAAAGAAAGGCGACGGCTTAAAAAGTTGTGGAGAAAGGCGACAGTAGAAGATAGGGAAGGTATCAACTTCCTTCAAGAGGACTTAAAACACAGGCTTTCAAAACTCCGCCGAGCAGAAAGCCTACGGATTCGTCGGAAGAAGAAAGAAAAAGCCAGAACTGATTTCTATAAAGACCCTTTTAAGTTTGTGAAAGGCATATGTACAAAGGAGAAGAGTGGATCCCTGAAAACATCAAAAGACCAGGTTGAGGAGCATCTGAGAACTATCTATACTGATGAGAAAAAAGATGAACCAATCGTTGTCCCCACTGACATCCCTCCAATATCACCACCACAACATCAGTTTGACATCAGCCCTCCTAAGCTGAAGGAGGTGAGGCAGGCAGTGAAAAAGGCAAGATCGGCATCTGCACCAGGCCCTAATGGCGTACCATATAGTGTTTACAAGAACGCTCCAGATGTTTTAAAAATCCTGTGGAAAAACATGAAAGTGGCATGGGACAAGCAAATTATCCCGAAAGCCTGGCGTAGAGCGGGAGGGGTGTTTATCCCAAAAGAAAAGAACTCAACCACCATTGAACAGTTCCGTCAGATAAACCTTCTAAACATTGAAGGCAAGATCTTTTTCAGTGTGTTGGCACAACGACTGACACAGTATTTAAAACAAAACCACTTCATTGATACATCAATCCAAAAGGCTGGTATTGCAGGCTTCTCTGGATGCCTTGAACATAACAGCATCATATGGCATCAAATCCAGAGTGCAAAGAGAGAAGGGAAAGATCTCCACGTCTTGTTCCTCGATCTGGCCAATGCCTATGGTTCAATCCCTCATTCATTTCTGTGGGCTGCCTTTGATTTCTTCCAGGTGCCGACTAAAATCACAAATCTAGTAAAGCATTACTTTCAGGATCTACAGTTTTGCCTTACAACATCAGGCTTCACCACAAGTTGGCAACCGCTGGAAGTAGGTATCATGGCGGGGTGTACCATCTCCCCATTGGCTTTCACGATGGCAATGGAGGTAATTATTAGAGCCTCAAAATGGGTTGTGGGAGGAGAACGATTACAAGGTAATCAGAGGTTACCACCAATTCGAGCCTATATGGACGATCTAACAACACTCACAACAACTGTCCCCTGCACCAAGAGACTGCTAGAGAAACTTTATCAAAATATAACAAGGGTGAGAATGAAGTTAAAGCCCAATAAGTGCAGAAGCATCTCCATCGTAAAAGGCCAAGTCACAGATCAAAGATTTTATGTTAGCGGGACACCTGTCCCAACAGTCTTAGAGATGCCAGTAAAGAGCTTGGGGAGATGGTATGATGAAAAACTCAAAGACACCGAGCAGTTTGAACAGATAAAAATTGATACTAGCATGTATATGGAGCGCATTAACAAGACATTGTTGCCAGGAAAACTCAAGGTGTGGTGCTTTCAGTTTGGCATACTCCCAAGACTCTTGTGGCCCTTAACTGTGTATGAGATCCCGATCACCAAGGTTGAAAAGGTGGAACGGCTGATAAGTATACAGCTGAAGCAGTGGCTTGGAATTCCACGTTGTTTAAGTTCCGTCGGACTTTATGGACATGGCAAGTTGAAGTTACCATTCACAGGGCTCTTGGAAGAGTTTAAATGCACCAAAGCAAGGCTTGTCATGACCATAACTGAATCTGATGATGCAGTTGTTCGAACAGCGGCCCCTCGGGTGGTATCGGGTAGGAAGTGGAATCCATCAGAAGCTGTTCAGAGTGCAAAGTCTGCTCTGTACTTTAGAGATGTGGTGGGACAAGTACAGCATGGGAGGGCAGGGTTCGGACTCTTCCCAAAAATTCCTCTGTGGCACAAAGCAACATCAGTGCAGAAGAGACAGCTAGTGGTAGAAGAAGTTAGGAGACAGGAGGAGGGAGAGCGACATGCCAAAGCTGTCTCAATGGCTAAGCAGGGGAGATGGACCAACTGGGAGGGCCTGGAGAAGAAAAGGCTCAGCTGGCGTGACATCTGGCAAATGGAGGGAGCGAGGCTAAGTTTTGTCCTCAGAGCCACATACGACCTGCTACCCTCCCCCCAAAATCTGAAAGAGTGGTATGGAGAAGATCCTGCCTGTTCCCTGTGTAAAGTACCTGCATCCCTAAGGCACATTCTATCAGGGTGTACTACAAGTCTCACCCAAGGGCGCTATACTTGGCGGCATAACCAAGTACTTAGAGAACTGGCAGCAATATTGGAACAGAGGCGAACCACCACAAACAATCTTCCACAAACATTGATAGGACAGGTCAACTTCATAAATTTCGTACCAGCTGGCCAACGTCAAGAGCATCGTACAATATCTAAGGATGCGAGCATCCTGCAGTCAGCACGGGATTGGAAATTGGAAGTGGACCTTGATAAGAAGCTGGTGTTTCCCCCAGAGATAGTGGCTACAACACTCCGGCCAGACATGGTCCTGTGGTCTCCAACAACAAAGCTGGCATATGTTGTGGAATTAACAGTACCATGGGAAGAGGGGGTTGAAGAGGCTTATGAGAGGAAAAAGAACAAATATTCTGACCTGGCAGCTGAAGCATCCCAGAACGGCTGGAAGATTAGCATCTTCCCAGTAGAGGTGGGATGCAGGGGATTTGTTGCAATATCTACCACCAGTTTGCTGAGAAAAATAGGGGTGAAGGGTCGCTCTCTCCAACAGGCCATTAAGTCCATATCAAGTATTGCTGAAAAAAGCAGTAACTGGCTCTGGATCAAGCGTAAAGACCCCATTTGGGCAGCAAGGTAGAGATAGATGGTATGCGGTCAGGCTTAGGCCTGACTCAGGGAGAAGGATGCCCCTGCCATGCAGAGTCCATTAGGGTGATAGAGGGTATGGCATGGAGGGGGGGTGTACCTGGGACGCTGGGGATGTTGTGGGCTTCAATCAACGAAACGTCGATGAAGCAGGGTGCCCACCTGATGACCCCAATGACATACCTTACCCTTTTTTTTTTTTTTTTTTTTTTAACCACTCTATACCAACTGCTATTATCAAGAGTTTCCTACTAAAGGGATTGAAACATCTAGTCCTATTAGCTTTACTACTTGAATTTGTATGTACTTGTTACACTTAAAAAAGGTATGATCAGTATGTCATGGTGATATTACGTTAACTCACCAAAATAAGTTAAGCAATTTTAACTTAAATATCATATATTTCAGTTATATCACAACTTAAAGATTTATTATAAATATTAATATATGAAATATATATATGAAATTCAACCTATTTTTTATGTAATTTAAGTTGAAATGGCTTGTACAACAAATGTAATGTAATTTAAGTTGAAGTGGTTTGTAAAACAAAGTTTATTATACTTATACTTGCTGCCTTGATTTGTTAAGTTGAAATAGGTGGGAATACAGTGGATAACGGGATATACTGTACAGATTTCAAATAATCCATTAATATTTCAGTGTTTGTGATGTGAAGAAAACATGCAGAAATAGTGTGGGAATTAAATTTAAACACTGGAATTTATAGCTTTTTTAATAGCATTTTATGCATTTTAAAACATTATATGCTGTGTGGATTAAAAACTGAAAACTTTCCGGATACCATTGGTGCAAAAACACCTGAAGCATATAGCTGAAATGATTGTCTGGGTTTGGTTTAACTTCAGTGATCAAAGACTAACTGTGTGTTTTAAAAGATCAGTGGTCTAATGTGTGACTTTTGTGACACACTGACATGCCAGAATCTAGACAATCATTAACTTCCACTTCAGCTATGCTATAAAGAGACATTTGAGTATCACAGTGACTTGGCATGTTTTCAGCCACTAACCACTTCAGAGAAGAGAATAATTTAAATTTATTTGTTAAGTGACTATTAGTCTTATAGTATTTACTTCAATATATGGACAAAACTATTGGGACACACCTGTTAATTACTGAATTCAGGTGTTTCAATCAGACCCATTGCCATAGGTGTATAAAATCAAGCATGCAGTTTGCATTTACAAACACTGAATAAATAGATTGTTCTGAAGAGCTCAGTGAATTGAAGCATGGTACTGTGAATATACTGTGCATGTCAGTTTTATGTTAGATATTCCATGCTCAACTCAAAGTGGTATTATTGGAAAGTGAAAGTGTTTAGGAACTGCAGCATCTCAGCCATGAAGCAGAAGATCATGTAAAGTCACAGTCAATAAGTGCTGAGGATCACAGAGAGTAAAAGTCACCAACATTCTGCTGATTCCAGAGCTGAAGAGATCCAAACTTACACTGGCATTAATGTCAGCACACAAACTGTGCTGCAGGAGCTTGATGTAATGGGTTTACATGGGCAAACAGCTACATGAAGCCTCACATCTCCAAATACAATGCCAAGCATGGGATGATGGAGTGTGTAAAGCACACAGATACTGAACTCTAGAATAGTGGAAACCTGTTCTGTGAAGCCACCAATCACACAGTCTGATGGGTTTACCTTTGGGATTAACTGAAATGAACCAGACCTTCTCATCAAATATTTGACCTCACAAATGCCCTACTGGATGAATAAGCAAAAAGAAAAGATCCCACAGAAACACTCCAAAATCTTCCCAAAATAGCAGAAGCTGTTATAGCTGGAAAGGGGGACCCCTTATTAAACTCCTTATTAAATGCAAAGTCATGAAAGTGCAAAGGTCACATGTCCTAATACATTTGTCCATGTAGTAATTTTAGGCTCATTTTATGTCTAAAATAAAAAAAAAAAATGTGTTATGCTTATTCCAAATGCTATGTTAATACTATAGATGGTTTTCATTCCTCTTCTGTGAAGAGAAGTTGAGCAGAGAATAGTCATTTATTTTCCCCAAAACGACTTTGTTAATGTCTCAAGGAGCCCGACCCACTCTTGACTTTGCTCCTATAAGCAAAATGTCACCATAGGACAAAGATTCAGGTTTAATAACTAAACGCATAAGGAATACTGGGAAGATCTTAAATTCATTTGGTCCAGGAACAGAAGCCATCAGACAAATAAAGAAGGTTGACTGTCTGAGTGAATTAGACAACAAAGAAAATACATACAATTCAAGATCCTAACACTAATAAACAACAATGTCCTTCCTGAAAGAGATCAGCCCATTGGTGAAGAACCATTATCTCTCGAGGAAAGATGTTTTATCGAGATGTGCGGCTCAGATCACAGCTGAAATACAACAGGTGTGGTATTACTTTAAAAATAACCTCTCATCTTTTATTCTTTTACATCATTAATATGGTATTTTGATGCAAATTCACCTGACACTAGGAAACATTGGTGGCATGACTTTATTTGTGGAAAGCCTGTTGCTTTTTCATTTAATTTAATTTAGTTAAATTAAACTAACTTATTTTACTTCTATCATACTGGAATTAGACAACCAGTTCAAAATCTGGGTCATGAAGGAAAACCAGCTGAGAATCACTGATCATTTGAACTGACTATTATTCTGAATCTAATTGTTTTTAGCAGTAGTCTGATTTTATAGTTACCCAGGGAAACAAATGATTCCTTTTATGCCTCATCTGATTTTTTTTGTCAACTGATTTTAGGGTGAGAGAAGAAACTATAATGAGGTGCATGATTTGTCTTCTGGGGATCTGCACAGAGGAGGAATAAAACCCATCACCTTTGTTCGTCAAGTGAGTAGAAGATTTATTTATATCAGTCAGAGAACAAATATAACACACTGAAAACATGTAGGTAACACTTTATTTTAAGGTGTCCATAATACAGAGTAATTACCTAATTAACTACTTGGTAGTAGCCATTGTACTTGTCATGATCTGGGCTGTGGGGCTCCCCTTAGCCACCTGAGGTCGCTGTTTTCCCTTCCTTGCACTGCACTTCCCTGATTGTACACCTGTCTGGTCATTGGCACTCATCAAAGCTCTCACCTGTTCACAATTATCTGGTCTATAAGAACTCTCATTTCCCACTACTCATTGTGGCTGCATTGTCTTCGTGTGTGTTCCTCCGTTTTGATCATGCTTTAGATTGTGTTTCTGTTCTGTTTATTTGTGTTTTGTTCATTAAAATTTCCCTCCCTGCATTTTGGACCCTGACCTCATTTCTAGTACATCGAACGTGACAGAATGCAGCCAGCTAGGATGGGCCCAGCGGGGAGGAATTTTTTTTTTTAGGGAGGCGGCGACCACCCGCTCTGTTCCCGAGACGGCGGGGATGTCCTTCGAGGCGGCGTCGGCCGCTCGTTTCGAGTGCATCTATGCCTGTCTGGCGGGGATGGACACCTGTAGGGCAGAGGCTGCGCAGATGCGGCCCTGCTTTCTGGCGGGGGCGGAGACGCTCTTCCGCGGGCAGGCGGCGGCGACCGCTATCTCTGTTCCTGACGTGGCGGCGACCGCTATCTCCGTTCCTGATGCGGCGGCGACCGCGCTCTCTGTTCCTGACGCGGCGGTGACCGCGCTCTCTGTTCCGGACGCGGCGGTGACCGCGCTCTCTGTTCCGGACGCGGCGGTGACCGCGCTCTCTGTTCCGGACGCGGCGGTGACCGCGCTCTCTGTTCCGGACGCGGCGGTGACCGTTCTCTCTGTTCCGGACGCGCGCGGCGACCGCGCTCCGTTCCGGCGGCGGCGACGCGGCGCGCGGCGACCGCGCTCCTCGTTCCGCACGCGCCGGCGACCGCTATCTCCGTTCCTGATGCGGCGGCGACCGCTATCTCCGTTCCGGACGCGGCGGCGACCGCGCTCCCCGTTCCGGACGCGCCGGCGACCGCGCTCCCCGTTCCGGACGCGGCGGCGACCGCTATCTCCGTTCCTGACGCGGCGGCGACCGTTATCTCCGTTCCTGACGCGGCGGCGACCGCTATCTCCTGTCCGGACGCGGCGGCGACCGCGCTCTCTGTTCCTGACGCGGCGGTGACCGCTCTCTCTGTTCCGGACGCGGCGGCGACCGCGCTCCCCGTTCCGGACGCGGCGGCGACCGCGCTCCCCGTTCCGGACGCGGCGGCGACCGCGCTCCCCGTTCCGCTATCTCCGTTTCTGATGCGGCGGCGACCGCTATCTCCGTTCCTGACGCGGCGGCGACCGCTATCTCCTGTCCGGACGCGCTGCCGACCGCGCTCTCTGTTCCTGACGCGGCGGTGACCGCGCTCTCTGTTCCGGGACGCGGCGGTGACCGCGCTCTCTGTTCCGGACGCGGCGGCGACCGCGCTCCCCGTTCCGGACGCAGTGGCGACCGCTATCTCTGTTCCGGACGCGGCGGTGACCGCGCTCGTTGTTCTGGACGCGGCGGTGACCGCGCTCTCTGTTCCTGACGCGCCGATGACCGCGGACGTTCCACTGGTGGCGAGGCCAGCTCACGTTCCCCTGGCGGCAGTGTCCACTGACGTTCCTCCGCTGCACGGGCCTGGCCCGCCATCCCTCCCCTGATGCACCTTCCACCGTTCCTCCTCCCTCCAGACTTTTTTTCTTGAGAGGGGGTACTGTCATGATCTGGGCTGTGGGGCTCCCCTTAGCCACCTGAGGTCGCTGTTTTCCCTTCCTTGCACTGCACTTCCCTGATTGTACACCTGTCTGGTCATTGTCACTCATCAAAGCTCTCACCTGTTCACAATTATCTGGTCTATAAGAACTCTCATTTCCCACTACTCATTGTGGCTGCATTGTCTTCGTGTGTGTTCCTCCGTTTTGATCATGCTTTAGATTGTGTTTCTGTTCTGTTTATTTGTGTTTTGTTCATTAAAATTTCCCTCCCTGCATTTTGGACCCTGACCTCATTTCTAGTACATCGAACGTGACAGAATGCAGCCAGCTAGGATGGGCCCAGCGGGGAGGAATTTTTTTTTTTAGGGAGGCGGCGACCACCCGCTCTGTTCCCGAGACGGCGGGGATGTCCTTCGAGGCGGCGTCGGCCGCTCGTTTCGAGTGCATCTATGCCTGTCTGGCGGGGATGGACACCTGTAGGGCAGAGGCTGCGCAGATGCGGCCCTGCTTTCTGGCGGGGGCGGAGACGCTCTTCCGCGGGCAGGCGGCGGCGACCGCTATCTCTGTTCCTGACGTGGCGGCGACCGCTATCTCCGTTCCTGATGCGGCGGCGACCGCGCTCTCTGTTCCTGACGCGGCGGTGACCGCGCTCTCTGTTCCGGACGCGGCGGTGACCGCGCTCTCTGTTCCGGACGCGGCGGTGACCGTTCTCTCTGTTCCGGACGCGGCGGCGACCGCGCTCCCCGTTCCGGACGCGGCGGCGACCGCGCTCCTCGTTCCGCACGCGCCGGCGACCGCTATCTCCGTTCCTGATGCGGCGGCGACCGCTATCTCCGTTCCGGACGCGGCGGCGCGCTCCCGCCGGACGCCCTCCCCGTTCCGGGACGCGCCGGCGACCGCGCTCCCCGTTCCGGACGCGGCGGCGACCGCTATCTCCGTTCCTGACGCGGCGGCGACCGTTATCTCCGTTCCTGACGCGGCGGCGACCGCTATCTCCTGTCCGGACGCGGCGGCGACCGCGCTCTGTTCCTGACGCGGCGGTGACCGCTCTCTCTGTCCCGGACGCGCGGCGACCGCGCTCTCCCGTTCCGGACGCGGCGGCGACCGCGCTCCCCGTTTCCGGACGCGGCGGCGACCGCGCTCCCCGTTCCGCTATCTCCGTTTCTGATGCGGCGGCGACCGCTATCTCCGTTCCTGACGCGGCGGCGACCGCTATCTCCTGTCCGGACGCGCTGCCGACCGCGCTCTCTGTTCCTGACGCGGCGGTGACCGCGCTCTCTGTTCCGGACGCGGCGGTGACCGCGCTCTCTGTTCCGGACGCGGCGGCGACCGCGCTCCCCGTTCCGGACGCAGTGGCGACCGCTATCTCTGTTCCGGACGCGGCGGTGACCGCGCTCGTTGTTCTGGACGCGGCGGTGACCGCGCTCTCTGTTCCTGACGCGCCGATGACCGCGGACGTTCCACTGGTGGCGAGGCCAGCTCACGTTCCCCTGGCGGCAGTGTCCACTGACGTTCCTCCGCTGCACGGGCCTGGCCCGCCATCCCTCCCCCTGATGCACCTTCCACCGTTCCTCCTCCCTCCAGACTTTTTTTCTTGAGAGGGGGTACTGTCATGATCTGGGCTGTGGGGCTCCCCTTAGCCACCTGAGGTCGCTGTTTTCCCTTCCTTGCACTGCACTTCCCTGATTGTACACCTGTCTGGTCATTGTCACTCATCAAAGCTCTCACCTGTTCACAATTATCTGGTCTATAAGAACTCTCATTTCCCACTACTCATTGTGGCTGCATTGTCTTTGTGTGTGTTCCTCCGTTTTGATCATGCTTTAGATTGTGTTTCTGTTCTGTTTATTTGTGTTTTGTTCATTAAAATTTCCCTCCCTGCATTTTGGACCCTGACCTCATTTCTAGTACATTGAACGTGACAGTACTTACATGAAACTAAATATGTAACTAAGTTATGGAACAGCCTGTACACGCTTTAAAAGTTTCTTCACAGCGATGCCATAGAGGAACCATTCAGTCAAAGGTTTTTTAAAAAACCATCTCTTTCTTACTTTTTTATGAACCTTTTTTTGCCACAAAGAACCTTTTGTGAAACTGAAAGGTTCTTCAGATGTTAAAGGTTCCTTATGAAACCATTTAAACAAAAAAAAGGTTCTTCTATGGCATCATGAGGCACCCTTATTTTTGAGAGTGTTATTACAGTTTGTAATTATGTAGATGTAATAGGCTACACCTAAGTACAATCTTGATACACTTTATTTTAAGTAACTTATGTTTGAGTATGTACATTTTGAATTACATTGTATAAAGTGTGCAACACATATGTAACAGTCTTTTGGTTACTTATGTAGTTGTGTAACAGACTCGGTCTGTTACACATGTGGACAGTGGCTGTTTATTACATCTACATAATTACAAACTGTAACTACAGGCTGTTCCATAACTTAGTTACATGGTAAGTACATTTTTTTTCATGTAATTACAACGCCTACTACTAAGTACTTAATTAGGTAATTACTCTGTATTATGACACTTTAAAATAAAGTGTTACCAAAATGTATATATGAGGATTTATTACACACATTTCTTCTGACATGTTATTTAATTGACAGAAGTTTAACTGCTGTCAACTAATGAAGAGAAAAGAAGAGACTCTACAACATTTCACTGTTATTGATTTACCATGCAGCTCAAAGTATTATAGATAGAATCTCTTGACAGTCTATTCTGATTCATCAAAACAGTTTCACTGATGATCCATAAAGAACACTAAACCCAGGATAGAGCGGCTGAGTGAATGTGGTCTGGACTGTGTGGATGAGGCTCATTGTGTCAGAGACGCTGTAGAAGGACAGAGTTCCTGCACTGTGATCCACAAACAGTCCTATTCTACTGCTGATGGACGTCACAGTGAGATCAATCTGTTTGTTATTGTGTCTGAATGAGTATCTGGAGGGAGAGCAGAACAAACTCCAGGACTGATTATTACGTCCAAACACACACTCATTTCCCAGTCCTTTCCTGCCGATGCTCTTATATGACACTGATATACGTACACATCCACTCCACTGCAGCTCCCAGTAACAACGTCCACACACACTCTCTCTACACAACACCTGAGAATAACCATCAAATCTGTCTGGATGATCAGGATACGACTGGCCTGTGTTATTGTTTGTAATCACTTTGCTTCTCTCAGACAGACAGAGGAGTTTATGTGCTGTGTTCAGATCCAGAGTGAGCTGATGGAAATCTGTTGGAGATAAAACACATCTGAATCAGGAATTATGAATCTGTTTGATGTTTTCATGTAGCTGAACTCTTCATGTTCAGTGTATCATCAGTGTGTCAGTACAGATGAGCAGATATCCTGTGCAAATCATCATTTACATCATCAGTTATAAAACTCTTCTTTCACCTTCTACGGGAAGAACATGAACACACTCAGTGAGTTTTTCTGCTTGTTTTCTTACTGACTTACATTGTAGGAAGTCGTTTCTGGTCCTGGTGAATGTGACTGTGGAAATCAACAGACATGAACAGTGTGATTCTCATGATCCTGCATCCATTCCTAACACATTTCTAATATGATGTTCTCCATTATATGAGATGATGATGGACTCGTTTTAAAGAGCAGACGAATCTCTGGGACTTTACCTCTGTCTGAGATCTTCTTGAGCTCCTCTTTGCAAAAATTCTCCAGTTTGACTCTCAGCTGATGGACAGATTCTCTCAGACCATCAGAAGAGACGAGTGAAATGAAGGGATCGTCATTTATATCTGTAGATTCAGGAGGTGCTGAGAGAGACTGGAAACTCTGCAGAAAACAGAAATCAAAAATCATCAGATCCACACTTCACCCAATAGCCTGCACCAACATCAGATTTGACTTGACTGATCTGA
Organism: Labeo rohita; assembly: GCF_022985175.1. Lineage (NCBI taxonomy): Eukaryota > Metazoa > Chordata > Actinopteri > Cypriniformes > Cyprinidae > Labeo > Labeo rohita. Next base: position 1,445,012 of record NC_066870.1, on the reverse strand, counting down.
TCAATAAATTTTCACTGTAGGGTTGAGTAGATTTGCTCAGGAAAAGTAGCTCAAAGGATACGATTAGATTGGCCAGTACTTATTACTTTAGAAAAGACAGAGACACTTGAACATCACAAGAACTCTTAAAACACACTCAAGTTTGGTTTCAATATGCTGAATTACAGTCACTCCGGGATTTCACGATTCTGCGATTGCAGAATTTAATGCAAAATCAAGTAAACACAGATTATTTATGGCAGTTTCCATTTTTGTTTTACTTCCGTAATTTTGAGAGGAGGAAGCAATATTGTAAAGTGAGCATGAATGGATCGACTGTACTGAGCAGCAGGACGCCACATATACAAGTGATTTAAAGGGATAGAAAAGTACTGAGATGAAATCCATTTGAGTAAGATTTCTAGTGCTGAAACCCATTTGTAAGCAGTGTCTCTTTCAAAAGAAGATGATGAGAGTCTGACTAATGATTTTATAACAACAATTATGAAATGTTTCTTTGTGAATTTCCTTTCACAGCAGAATCTTGCTCAATTCCACTATTACCCCTTTTCTACAAAGGCAGTTTGAGTGCTGGTTCAGAGCAAACATGATCACACTGGATTCATTGTGTTTGGATGCCGATGTAGGTTTGCAAAGCCATGAACATCAGTAGCAATACAACATCCGCCATTGTTGATATTATGCTTGTTTGGGATGTGTCAGCGCTGTGCGGACCGGTTGGCATGTGGCATCGAAGTACCATGCAATCAATCACTTCTGCAGTGCTTTGGTGTTGTGTGCCTAGTGTGTTTGCATTTGGCGCTGCCATGCTAGTGTTGCTAGGAAAGATGAGACATATTCAGTGACATAAGACCTGGCTCTGTGGTGGCTCTCTAGCCTGTGGAAAGGCAAAATGGATCTAAGAATGTTCACCAGTCAAACCAAATCCGAACCTGCAATACCACTAGCTCTGAACTAGCACCCGGTTGATGCTGGTGGAAAAAGGGTATATGATCTTGTTCTTCTAGATCTGTGTTACCTGCAGGAACTGGATGTGATCCTGTGTGTGTGAAAGCTGCTCCAGCTCAGCGTCTCTCCTCCTCAGATCATTGATCTCCTGCTCCAGTCGCTCCAGTCGTCCTTCAACTAGACTCACCATTTGCTTTTCCTGATCTCTGATCAGCCGTATCAGCTCAGAGCGGCTTCTCTCAATGGAGCGGATGAGCTCAGTAAAGATCCTCTCACTGTCCTCCACTGCTGTCTGTGCAGAGCGCTGTTAGGACACACAGTGATTTAGGCTTCAGTGGGACTGAAAGAGACAAGAGAGTCTGAACTGAGACTGAGACACACTTCTCTTCTCCTCCAGACTCACCTTATGAGACTCCACAGCCTCTCTCAGCTGCTGAAGATCTTTCTCTCTCTCCTGGATTCTCTGCTGGAACATCTTCTTTGTCTCCTTTAGCTGCTTCTGCAGGACAAACAGATGATAGTGAATGTCACAGAAAACTACTGACACTAAATCATCATGTGAACAGATAATCTAGTAAAAGTGTAACTGATATTGTCTCGGTTACGCATGTAACCTTGGTTCCCTAAGTAGAGGAACGAGACACTGTGTATCCATTGCTATAGGAAAACCTTCCGGATGATGAATGTTTGAAGCCTTTATACCATCACACCATTCTATTGGCCAGTAGCACTAGTACCACCCCGAAGGATACAAACATATGCTATAAGAACATGCTGCACGCTACTTTATCAGAATTCTTATTATGAAGGAAGCAACATCCAAGAACCACAGTTCCCTTTCATAGATTCACTTGAGCTGCATAGCCATTGCTGTGGGAACGATATATCATAATGCCTTCATGTACCTGAGGTGTTCAGAGAGGTCCATTCTGCAGCAACACATATATCCTCCAAACCCTCAAAGAGAGTCTGGGAAGAAGCCATTCTGGTGGAATGAGCATATATACCAGAGGAAATGCCATGCCATGTGCCTCATAGGCTGCAGAGATAGCCTTGATCACCCAATGAGACATTCTCTGTTTAGTGACCGTAACTCCTTTGTTTTTGGCAAAACACACAAACAGTTGGTGCACTAGGCCATGCAGTCGACACAGATCCCAGTGGAAAAAAGCCTTCAAAACTACCTGCTGGAAGCAAAACAGAGTTGACATGACCTTAGGAACATGTCTAGCCTGGCCTAGGCTGCAACAATACTTTAACCAGCCCATGAGAAAATTCCATACAAAAAGCAATGATAGAGAGAGCCTTTTTAAAGATTCTTTTAAGAGAATATAGAGCCACTAAAAGTCATCTTAAGAGTCAGAAGCTTTTCTGACACTGACTCTAATGGCTCAAATGAAAAACCTGCCAGACAATGGATAAGTCCCATGAAGAGATTTGTGCAGGGTGGAAAGGCCTGTCTCGACCCTTGCAGAAAACAAGACATTAGAGGGTGTCGTCCAACATAAACACCCCCCACAAGCACATGCTTAGCAGAGATAGCCCCACGTAGACTTTAAGAGTGGCAGGGGCTGTCCCCATTGAAAACTGACTCTGCAGAATCTCCAGTGTTAGAGATACAAGGCAATGATTTGGGTCTAGGTTGTATTCTGTGCACCAAAATGCAAAAATTTTCCACTTAAGAGCATAGAAGGGGCTCTGGATGTCAGCTGAGAGACCAGAACACATTAACACACTTTGCTGAGGGGCCACACCCAAAACCTCCATATGTCTGGGTAAGGGTGCCAAATCATACACTCAGCCTGAGTTAACAGGTTGGGCCAGAGGGGTACCTTTTAAAGAGGGCTGACTAACACACTGATCAAGTCCGAGAACCATATTTGAGTGGGCCAGAATGGGGCTACCAACAACAGCTCCCTTGTCTGCCCACACTCTGAGCAGAACCACTGGAATAAGGCAGGGAAAAAATCAGGGGAAAAGCATAGAGTCTGGACCTAGAGCATTGCTGGGCAAGAGCGTCCACTCCCAGAGGTGATGGAGAAGACAGGGAGAACCAGAGCGGGCAGTGGGTAGTTGCGCTTAAACCTAACAAATCTACTTCCACTCGGCCGAACCTCTGCCATATCAGACTCCACTCTCTGGATAAGCATTCATTCCAAAGTATGAGACCAAAGTCATGCTGTTCGTCCTGACCCGTATGTGATAGCCCTTCAGTTTGGCCGAGAATCTTTGATTGCCAGGAACACTGCCAGCATTTCCAAACAATTTATGTACCAGCCACAATTCTCCTCTGTCCACACACCAAAGACTGGATGTCTCTGATAGACTGCCCCCTAACCTGTAAAGAATGCATCTGTCGTGATTTATGATGACAACTCTCCCCTATCTGGACTCCCTGGTGAAGGAGAGCCTTCATTTACGATCATAGAGCTCGAAAGTCTCTGCGTGTGATCTTGACTCTGTGGGGACAGTGGCAATATGGCGAAATTCCTTGGCCCTCGATCCATCACTGAAATGGCCTCATTTGGAGCAAGCCCATCTGAACCACAGGATTATGCTGCTGCCATAAGACCCATCAGTCTGCAACATAAGTCTACATGACTAAACATCCTGTTCTGAAGTGGCTCAGGCAACTTTGTAATGACTGAACACACATAGGAGACAGTCATGCCACATTGTGCAAGAATCTAAGTCTACGCCTAGAAAAGTCATCCGCTTATGGGGCAGACGTACACTCTTTTGAAGGTTCACATGAAGTCCCAGTCTCCTCAAATTATTGAGAACCAGGTCTCGATTAGCCACTGCTGAAGCCTGTGATTGGACAAATATGAGCAAACTTTCCATGTAATTAAAAATCTGTAAGATCTGGATCCGTAACAGGGCCAGAGCTGTGTCCATATATTCTGTCTGAGGAGGTAGGGCCGACCTGAGTGGAAGGATTATCAATTCACTTGCTGCTTGAACTGAGGTGCAACAGCAATCTTTCACAAAAGCATACAAGCTGGGACTTTGTTTTACACCAGAAGTAGGATGCTCATCGAGAGCTCTGCTTAAAATCACATGAGGCGCAAACTGCAGGGAGACAATTAAGATTGAACTGGATTAAGACTTCGGTTGTGGACTGGAAATCGAATGACGAGCCTCCTGGATAGGCCACAATTTGGCATTAGGTGACAGGGTCCACGTAACTATCCTCTAATGCTTGCAGGCGGCCCAGCGATAGAGAGAAATTGAGAAATGTACCATTCTCCATGTGCTCAGGCTTGTTCCGGCAGCTCAGAAGGAACCCCACTTGTGTGGTGCCTCGTCAGCCGCAGAGAAGAAAGATGAGCCTTTAGCGTAAAACTTTTAAACTCTGGCTACCACAGTGTTGACAGCCATATAGGCGTTAAGAGCCACCTTGGCATGCTAAAGGCATGGTGTCCACTATGAAATAGCGTACAACACATTCTTATACATTAGTTTCCTTCTGAGCGATGCTATCAATACTGGCCAATAGAGTGGTTTTATGGTATAAAAGCTTCAGATATTTGTTACACCGTAGGTTCTCATAGTGATGGCTATGCAGCTCAAGTAAATCTATGACAGGGAACCTATGTTTGAAAATAAAAAACCCAGAAGGGATGATTGACTTTTTACCATTATCATATATAAATTCAGATAAATATTAAGGCACATTTCAAACTATAATTGTAACTATCATAAAAGTGAAACTGACATAGTCATAGATCTTCACACTGACAGTGTTTGTGTTCTGCGTATTTAAGCGGCAACTCTAGTAAATAAATCAACCAAGTGAAGCTATAAATGACTAAAATCATCTGGATTCAGTCAGATTTACTAAACAAAAAAGTTGTCTGTACTTAACTTGTACTTTGATAGAAGTATAATTTTCTCAACAAAAGTTTAATCAAGGTCTATTTTACAAAATATTGTGTTGATAAAGGTTTACAGTGCATTTTCAGCAAACAGTGAAACTCTTCTTGCAGCTGCTGTTCATTTCTGCTGCTGTGTAACCTTTGAATTCTGTAAGATGTAAGGTGCCAATATGAACACATGGAAAAGGCCGAAGTGTCACCAATATTTCATCAGTGTCTAATTTTAAATACCTGTTTCTCTGTCCTCTGAGCTGCAGCTGATACAGTGTTGTGGTTTTTATGTTCATCCATCGTACACAGCACACATATACATTTCTGATCAGTGCGACAGAAAACCTCAAGGATCTTCTCATGTTTCTGGCAGATCATCTCCTGCAGTTGTCCAGTGGCATCAGTCACTTTGTGACTCTTTCCTTTAAAGAAACTGTTGTGTTGTTCAAGGTGATTTTGACAGTAAGAGTTCAGACACATCAGACAGGACTTGACGGCTTTGTATTTTCTTCCAGTACAGACGTCACACTGCACATCTCCAGCTCCAGCGTAACAGTCAGCAGGAAGTTTGGTCTTCTTCAGTTTCTCCACCATTTCAGCCAAGATGGTGTTTCTAGCTAAAGCAGGTCTTGGATTGAAGGTCTGTCTGCACTGAGGGCAGCTGTAGACTCTCATCTGATCCTCCTGATCCCAGCAGCCTGTAATACAGCTCTTACAGTAACTGTGTCCACAGGGAATGGTCACTGGATCCTTTAGGAGATCCAGACACACTGGACACGTGAACTCCTTCTGATCCACTGAAATTCTGGCTTCTGCCATTTTACTGCATGAATACAGACACACAACAGCTCAACTACACTTTAGTTGATCCCTTCCTGAACTAATGAGTTGAAATTAGTTGAAGTTTCCTGGGTTTGTGTTTGTGTAACATGTGTAAAAACAGGTTTGTCTGCAAGTCTGTAAAGGAGGTTCCTCATTCCTGCTTCTGCTGAGTCTAGTTTCGACACACCTTTTATCAACACTAGGAATGGTGAAGTCTGATAATGAAATGTCTACTATATGTCAGTCTCAGACAAATACTCAAAGAACACCAAAAAGAGAACAGAAAAGCAAGACAACAGCTTTAAATACTGTATTAATACTGCATCCTAATTACTACACCTTTACTGCAGGACTAAAGTTCTTTCATGATCACACTGATGGATCTATTCTCTCAATCTTCAGCAGGCTGGCCAGGGCCACCACTCAGCCATCATCAACTAATCCAGCTCCCCAAAGGTTGTCTCTAGCTCATTCAGGAAATGTTTTTACTCTAGCCTCCAGAACACGAAACGGTCCATTATACAGGGGATGCAATAAATTTTGGTGAGGGTGGGGGGGTTTGTTCTATCCTGTCTGTTTCATTCTTTCATGTGTGTGTATATGTATGTATGTCCACTAATGTAGCAGCTTATATTCTTATGCTCAGCTGAATGCATAAATTGTATTGTCCATTTCTGTGTCTCCTGCTTTGTTGGGGGTTATTTCATATGTGTTATTTGTGTAGCAGCAGTATTTCTTATATGTTACATGCTCACAGCAGCATGTTGTGGATGTATTGGCAGTAGCAAATCTCAGTACTTGCTCTGCTGCAGCAGTGTAGCAGATCTATATACATTATAATGTGTTAGCATTGTTTTACATGCTTGTTGTTACCTGTTTGTTTACTTGCTCAAAGCTTTATTTAAAAAGACACTTTTTGGTATTATTAGTTTTTTTGTGTATGTTTTTTTTTTCCTTTCTTACATTGTACTTATTGATAAAGAAATAAGAGATGTTTTGTATTTGATTAAGGAGGGAGTGAAATTACAGAAATGAAAATATTAACCAAAGTGTTACAAATAAAACATTGCGTTTAGTTCTGTTTTGTTGTTATTATTGTGTCAAAAACAGTCAATAATTAGTTCTGTTATCAGTTATTGGTTTTCAGGCCCATAAACATGCAAATAATCTGTATTGGTGTCAGTTATAAAAGATCAATATTGATCATTCTCTAATTATTTTTATTTGCAGGTCCTTGCTGGCTGCTTGTATCCAGCCCTTTTGGAGGATGACAGTCTGCCATTAGATGTTAAACAAAGAGCCGAAAGTCTCCTTAGGGAATGCGATGGTGGAAGCATAGGTAAGCATTTGTCCCTGCACAGAAAATATACTGGCATACCTTGCTGTTTTAATACATTTAGCACTAGAACTGCCAGGGGTCGCTGTATACCTAAAACTGCCATGAGGGTAAATTTTACCCACGCGCAAACAAGTGTTTTGATATGGCTAAAGATCATTTTATTTCACGGTATTATGCCACTGTCTTGATAAAGAAGTGTCTAGTGTCATAAAAATTATTGTCTAGTCAGTTATATTTTTGTCCTGTTGTTTTATGTTCAATGATTGTTATGCAGGCTACAGTCAGTTTTCATGACAGTCAATATAAGATAAACAGGACTGCACTGACAAAGAGAATTAAGTAGCTACATAATTGAGTGGTGTAATATTAGAATTCATTGTCATTATTCAATAAATTAAGACAATTCATGACAATTCATTTAAATTACTAAAATAGCCCATTAACAATAATGTGTAATAATAATTCACCACACTGCATAGGATGATGCGGTGACAAATTCAAGTGCACAGCTTCACCTAATGAATGATTGATTTGTTTACTTATATCATTTATAATTTGAATAAGAGAACAACACAAATAAACTTTGGGTAATAAAAAAAATGGTTGTATTCATTACATAGATCAGAATTTTTTTTTTTTTTCAGGAAACGGCCAGACTAGAATAAATACTGTGGTAAAAAAAAAAAACAGCATATGCTGGTAGGTATGTTTTGATGCTGGTTTAAGCTGGCCCTTTGCTGGTTTATGCTGGTCATGTTGCTGGTCACGGACCAGCATAAACCAGCAAAAGACGAGCTTAAACCAGCACCAAAACATACCTAACCAGCATCCCAGCATCAAAACATACCTACCAGCATATGCTGGTTTTCTCACCAGGGTAGCAACACAGTAGCGAACAATAAACAATAGAAATTGCAAAACAAAACCTAAATAAATAATCCTAAGTTTGAACACTATGAGCAACATAAGGCTAAAACATCTAAATATGAGATCGCTGTCAGATGAGTACATAATCTGTTATGTACATTTGCAGGTATGGGTAAAATTTACCCCGTGGCGGTTCTAGTGAAAATGTTTTCTCATTATAACAGCATCATCATTTCCATCTGAAAGCTTACAGTTGTGACAGTTGAGCATTTAAATGGTCAGAAAACTAACATTTACTCCACTTCAAATTTTACTGTCGAATGTTGGAATTTTTAAAACTGAATATTAGCTCTTAGTTTCAATGGTTTGAATTTTTTACAGTGTGGACAGGTCTGTTCAAATATTCATTATTATATATGAATTGCTTGAGTTTTAATGCTGAAGTATTACATGTGTATGTGATATTCATGTGTTGACAATCTCTTCAGGTTCATATACAGAGTCGGGTGGAATCGCCAAAATCAAACACTGCGTGTCCCAGTTTATTACAAGGAGAGACAGAGGAGTTCCTTCCTCACCTGACAACATCTTCATCAAGTCTGGCTCACAGACGGCTCTCATGGTTTAATCAACAAAATTTGTCATACGAATACTTTCCTTTGAAAATGTATAGTTGGACATAGTACATCTTCATTCCAGACTGAGTAAATATTTTCTTTGTAGATTATGCTGAAGCTGCTGATTCGTAGTGAGGACTCGTGTCGGACTGGTGTGCTCATACCTGTACCCACATATGCTACATTTACTCTGGCTCTGGAGGAGCAGGGAGCCGCCATCATACCGTACCATCTGTGTGAGGAAGAGGGCTGGACACTGCAGGTGGAGGAGCTTCACAGGGCACTACAAGAAGCTAGAAAGATCTGCAATCCAGTAGCACTTTATATCTGCAACCCAGGGAATCCAACAGGTACAGCAATAGATAATAATATCTCTATTATTCTGAAAAATCTCTGCAGTCTGGCTTGGTTAAAGCCTGCCTTCTTTGTCCTATCTAATAACAGACATGATACTGTACATTCTTCACTTACCACTGTTATTATTCCTTTATCTCTTAAAGGGGTCATTGGATGCTAAGTTCACTTTTTCATGTTGTTTGAACATTAATGTGTGTTGGCAGTGTATGTACAAATCTACCCTATAATGATAAAAATCCATGCAGCGGTTTTTATTTAATCTGTAAAAATAATATCCCCTTTTTCAAATCGAGCCGTTCTCAGATGCCTGTCGTTGTGGCGTCACACCGACAGATGCCGCTCCCACGATAGTTGGGGGCTGACTCTGGACTCTTAACTATACTCATTCTACTTGACTTAAGTGTGACCTTTGATACTATTTCTCATAAAATCTCATAGAGAGATGGGCTTCTATTGGAATTTTAGCTGGTTTAGATCCTGTCTCTCTGGTCATACTCAGTTTGTTCAATTTTAAAATTGTAGATCATATTTTTCATCTGTTACCACTGGTGTTCCTCAGGGCTCTGTCTTGGACTCTCTTTTTATTATTTACTATCTACTGCATGGTTATATTTTTTATGAAATTTGGAATTTATTTTCATTACTGTGCAGGGCAAGAGTTTAGGTGTCATCCTTAATAGTAGCCTATCCTTTAAAGCACACGTTAATAATATCACTGTTTATAATTCCATCTAAGAAATAATTTCCATGTCTTACATCTACTACTAGTGCCGTTCTTGTGCATGCCTTTGTCACATCACATATTGATTATTGTAATGCTCTCCTCTTTGGTGTCCCTCTGAAACCTCTTAACAAACTTTAGTTGGGTCAGAACTCTACCTTGAGTGTTTTAAAGTGCACCTATAATAATAAAAAAGGAAAGCAGCTTTTTTTTTTTAATAATTGATGGATGAATGTTGCTTTAAATATCAGGTCACTTACAGGGCAGGAAGTCCATAGAAGAAGTGATCCGGTTCGCTGCAGAAGAAAGACTCTTTATATTGGCTGATGAGGTGAGTTTATCTCAGGTACTGTAAGAGCTCTCTGTCAATAAAATAAAAATCTTTCCAAAACTCTAGATTGGGGGTGTCCTTTCCTACTCCTGGAGGGTCACTGTGACGAGTCGACTGCCTCCCCCCCTTATTGTCAGCTGCACCCCGTCGGTAATCGCCGCCCTTCACCAGGCTCCCGACGGGAGTGGGCGTGTGGGAGGAGGAGGGGCGCTGAAACATCCAGGTCTGGCGGCGTGTGATGGGGCACACCTGATGTGAATGAAGCCTCATCACCGCCGCTGTTAAAATGCCGAGCGCGCCTCTCCTCAGGAGACCGGTCTCTTCCCCGTGCATGCACGCTGGTGTCCTCGTGGGTCCAGGAAGGGGTGAAGAGGGAACCAGCGCCGCAGGACGAGTTGCCGGACCCCGTGGGTTCGGATGAGGACCGCACCCGTGACGGCTGACGGGCCAAGATGCCGGGCCGTGATATCCCCCAGAAGCGCCACGTAGGTGGAGGAGGACGATGCCGCTAGAGAAGCCGCCACCCCTCGCACCCCGGACCTGAGTGGGGAGCGCGTGCGGCCGCCGGACTCCGCCCCTTACCTGGACCCTTCCCTTCGGAACACTACCCCTCCTTCACGGAACCCGTCACATCGAGGACACCAGATCCCCCTTTTTCTTTTGGACACTTTTTCCCCCTTTTTGGACACTTTCTGTTTTATTGTTTAATAAAAGCCTCTCCGAGGCCTGACGTCACACCCACTGTGTCTGTCGCTTTGCTCCGCCCCCGTGACAGTCACCTTCCAGCAGAGTTTACCCTCCTGTCAACCCTTAACCCTAAAATTAACTATATCTAATGAACTACAGCCCAGAGGGTGTAGAACAAAAGTTCAAAGACCAAATAGTCCATATCTGAGAAAGGAAGCAGAGTGTAAAAGAGGACAAGTCCATCTGCTGGTTGAACATGCTGGTCGTGCTGGTTCTGTTACCAGCCAGATGATAGGGCATAGTACGGGACTTTTCAATTCCGGAAAACTTACAGAGCTGTTTCATAAGGGCCGATTCAAAATTCCGACCCTGGTCGGAATGAATACGCCTTGGAACCCCGAACCTAAAAAAACACTCTGTGGCCAAAGCTTGCACTACAGTCTCGGGCCGCTGGTCCTTAGTCGGAACAGCCAGTGTGTACTTACTGAACACATCTGTTAAAACTAAAAAAGTCTCGTGTCCAGAACAGGAAGGCTTAAGCATTATAAAATCAATAGCCAATATCTCATTCAGTCTAGACACCAAAACATGCTGATATAGCTGATATAACGTGACCCAAATACTTCACTTCCCTTTTGAAAAAGGCACACTTGCTTAGCTTCACCTTAAGTCCTTCCCGTACTAGCCGACTCAAAATCATCTCCAAACACTCCAAATGTTGAGCTACAGAGGTGAAAAATATCACCACATCATCCAGATATAAAAGCAAGGATTGGCACTGTTGATCCCCGAACGACCTTTCCATTAACCGCTGAAAGGTGCCAGGGGCATTACATAAACCAAACGGCAAATGGTTCCACTCGAAGAGCCTAAAATGTGTACAAAAGGCTGTCTTAAAATGGTCTTTCTCTGTTACGGGAACCTGATTATAACCACTGGCCAGATCAAGTGTTGAGAACCAGCAAGCACCACTCAAGGAGTCCAAAGACTCATCAATCCTAGGCAAAGGAAATGCATCTTTCCTAGTTCTAGAATTAAGTTGACGGTAGTCGACGCACAGCCCATTCTTTTTAACCAGAACAATTGGTGAAGCGTATGGGCTATATTTATATGGGCTTTCACCATTTCATACTCTGATGGGGGAATTCACCGAAAACGCTGCCGAACCGCTGTCTCATCTACCAAAGGGATATCATGGGAAATCAATTTGGTACACCCCAAGTCTCCATCCCCGATAGTAAACACTGACTGAAACTTATAAAGTACAGCCCTTACCTGGCTTTGTTCTACCTTAGACGAACTCGACAGATCTATCGCCCTGACCTGCTCCTGGATAGTGGATGCCACTTCAGCATTCTGAGCATTCACCACAGCCACAACGGGCAGAATCTCAATAAAACCTGTGGGTGAGCTTACTACAGAAACATTATTCAACGTACCAATCATGGAACGAGGATACAGCATGACATTGGTGTCAATGTCATAACAGTGTTGTAATGCCTGAGATACACAATGTGGGGCTTTTGACACATCCGGTAAATCAAAAAGGGAAGGGCCATGTTGACCAAAGAGCTCCTGTTAGGAGTTGTTTCAGAACATTCATTCCAAGAACCCCCGGAACCTGATCACACAAGCCACCAGGAGGATCTTTGACAACAAGCACCCCACAATTTTAAACAACTTGGCCGCAAAGCTCAATATCCAACTCCAAGTGACTGAGATAAGGGATAGATAGGCCATTAGCAGCCCAAAGCTGCAACCACTGACATGACCTAAGTCGCTCCTGACCCCATGGTTCAAAATGCTGTAAAAAACAGCTTTCTGTAATGGTGGAGACCATCGAGCCTGTATCAACCAATCAAGGCACCAGGACTCCACCTACAGACACAACAAGATGAGGGCAGGAGGACATTAAACAAGATTCAGGCATAAAACTTTTTGGCAAAACTGAGCCAATAGAATTCCCAACCGAACTGTGGCTCTGCAGCCCGGCAGGCACTAGTTTTCCGACTGTGCAGAAGTGGACACTAAAATTTGGAGCATGCGGGGGAACCCGTTCCCCATCGCACTGGCAAAATGGCCTGGCTTTTGACATCTTCTACAAATGATGGGCCCAGTATGAGGAGCTCGACTACGCGTTTCTGGGGCTTGCAATCGGGGAAGGCTTTGCGTAAGCTGATTTAATTGCTCTTGTTGCACTTTCAACATTTCCCTCAGTTCACCCAATTCAGACATTTGAGATAAACTACGAGTTCCCACCCGCAAATCCTCATGAACTCCATACTGAATTCCACATGTCAACAGGACATGAACCCCCCGGCATCCCTTCCTGCTCCCACCAAAGGGCTTCACTCCGCACCTCTAACCAAGTGGAATCAGGCTGCCGGCGCACCAGCTGTTTCAACTCTCGTCTATCGTTAACGTGTTCAACGAATTGATCCAGAAGCACGGTTTCCATAATTATCATAGCATTTGATGATTGTTTAACATTCTCAGGAGGCTCATCAAGCTTAATTTAATAACAAGCTTAATTTTCCAAGGGGCGATAATAACAGCTGGTGCTCCAACCTGGTTTGCGTAAGAACAGTGATGCCACACCACACTGGATAACAAAACTGTATCCCGTGTTAAAATTCAACCAGCTCCCGCAATACCCCAAAGCACAAGCATTAAACTTACCTGAGAGTAAGCAGCATGTCGCACCGGGTATCTCGGTAGTCTGAGGCGGCACTAAACGAGTAAGATCGCATATGTTGCAAGATACTACTGACAGGCAACTAGCTAACCGGCTAAAACGAAAACACATACCTCTAATATCCACGGCAACAGAGGAAAGGGGCGGGCTATCGACCATGACGCATATCATGGGGCATAAACTGCAGGCTTATATACCATGACAGAACACTTATTCACTGGCTACATATTTAATGATTGTGATTTGTTTCTCTTCAGGTGTATCAGAGCTGTGTGTATGGAGACGATACTGAGTTTTATTCCTATAAGAAGGTGTTATCAGAAATGGACTCCAATATTTCCAGCACTGTAGAACTGGCCTCCTTCAATTCTGTCTCCAAGGGCTTCATGGGAGAGTGAGTAGCCTGTTGTGCTTGTGAATGTTATGAGCGACCCCTATTGCATCTGTCGGTTTTCTTCTTCTTCCCCAACATGAACGGTACATAGGAAAATGATGAAATTTGGCATACTTATAGTGGTGACACTGACCAACAATAATCTGACCAAATTTGGGGTCTCTAAGACAAACTCTATAGCATCATCACCAGTTTAAAAATGTACTTTTCAAATGTTAATAACTTTTGAACCCTTTGCTGTAGAAAGACATTTATTACTTGAATCCTCTATAAATATAATCAAACCATATCATTCCCCATATTAGGTATACTCTAGATTTAAATTGAACTAATAATGGGAGCGGGCCAGTGAATTTGACAGTTGCACTTTTATGAAAATATCACCAAATTAAGTAAATTATGACAAATCTGTGTTAGTCCTCTACTCTGATCATTCTTTGTGTCCAGGTGTGGGTTTCGTGGTGGCTATGTGGAGCTGGTGAATCTTGACCCTGCGGTGATGAAACACGCTCATACGCTGTTTTCCACTAGGTCCTGCCCCCCTGTTGTTGGACAAATTGCACTTGACCTTATGGCAGATCCTCCAAAACCTGGTGATCCTTCATTCTCCACCTTCTCTGAGGTTGGTGTGCTTCATATTTGTACTTAAAGTGCTCTTATTATGATGTTTTATTGTTTAATGATTAAGCTAGACAACTAGCAGACAAGTTACACTGATAAAATATAGCAAATGAAACCTTTTTTTTTTTTTTTTTGAGTTTCAGTGAGAAAGCAGATTGTTTTTAAACTTTCTACCCGTGTAAAATGTACAAGGAAGAAATCTATGAATATAAAATCAAACACACTTCACAAAGGGTTTCAGGATTATTACAACATTAGAAAAACAGACAGATGTGATGATGCAGAGATAGCTGTGGCATTTTAAACACTCACCAAGTGGTCACATGTATTGGTACTGTCGACCTGATATAAAAGAACTGATAAAAGGTGAAAAAATATTGGTCAAATCTTATTATTGGTCTATCAGAGCTTCTTTATTTTGAATTTAACTAAATTAAATGAATCTTTTTTTATCAGGAGGTCCAATCAATTAAAAACACGATACGTAAAAACACTGGTCGAATTCAGGAGGTCTTTGCTGAGCTGCCGGGGATCAGCTGCCACCCACTGAAGGCTGGGGTTTTTGTCTTCCCCTGTCTACACTTCCCTCCAAAGGCAATAAAATGGGCCAAGGTGTGTATTCTGTGTATTGCACCAATCTGTAAATGACTTAATTAAAAGTGCTGTTGTTAATTAGAGGTCAGAGCAGATATCCATGACCTTATGAGAGGTTCTGGGTTCCCCAAAAAACCTTTCTGTGAACAGTTCCTAAAAGAACCATTTTGTCTTAGTGCAAAGAATATTTGAATAATCTGAAGAACTTTTTAAACTTAAAATAACCTTTTGTGTAATGAAAAGATTTGATGAAGGATAAAGGTTCTTTATGGAACCATCAATGGCTATAAAGAACCTTTATTTTTAAGAGTGTAAGTCGCTCAAGTAAATCAGCTAAAGGATGGATATGATGATGTGTTGTGTAATGGTGAAGTCACAAACCTTACGTTACCCCAATCGGGATGTTTTGGAATGACTGGTGCAATCAAGACCACGCAACAAATACTGAAACAGATCTATAGTGAGAAAAGTTCTGAAATTCATCCTCAGTGTTTTAAGTTTTAAAGCTACAGAAACCATCTGGTGGAGGTTGCTGATGCTAACGGAGGATCTACTACAGGATCTGCTCATTCCTGTGTATAATTATCAAGTGTTCATGAAAATCAGGTGTATTTGATTCGGGTTGGAGCTAGACTTTGCAGGAAGGCAGATTTTCAGAAACAGGACTGAGCACCTCTAATCTACAGGATACTAATTTCAAGGGTTCAGTTACTTTCTCCAGTCTCTACTGTGAATGATCACTCAGTGTCTTCAATAACAATTTGAGAAGCATAACAGTTTGTGCTTTAAGTTCAGTCAGGTTGTGTTTGTCTATGATTGTGATCAATATACTGCCACATTATAATCACTGCAGAAATCCAGGTCAAACTGTATATGTCAATACTTCTATGTGACTGGGAAAATCTCCCTGGGCAAACATAAAAATGCAGTTCAGAAAAACACGTTCTGGGACTATGTATTTGGAACTGATAACCACAGGTAAGGAATTGAGTGTTAGGCTTTATATGTGTAACACGGAGTGATTGACGAGAGACGAGCGGATCCACATGCAAGCTTTTATTGAAGGGACGAGACAGATACATGGTCGAGCGGGCAGGGTCAAACACCATAGCAGATAGGGATATCGTAGGCTAAGCACAATCGGAATCCGTGAATCAGGCGTAAGTCCAATCGGGAGCGAACAACGTCCGTGAAGGGAGATCCGAGAGAATAGTCAGACAGGCGAAAATCCAAAGGCAGGCGGCTAGACAGTCAAAAACGAGAAAACCAGGCAGGAGAACAAAAACCAGGAACTAAGAAACGCTAACTATGGAATACAAACAATAATCTAACAAACCGTGATTTTCATGGGGAAAGTCCAGGGTTTTTATAGTGAGCCTGATTGGCTACCGGAGGCAACGTAATGGGTGCGATGGGTGATGGGAATAGTAGTCCGGGGTGCAAAGCAACAGTCTGAATGTAATGATGGGGTGAGAGCGACCTCTGGTGGTGAGCGGACCACAGAGCACCGACCAGATTCGTGACATAGCCCCCCCCAGGAGCGGCTTCCAGACGCTCGAAGGAAACAACGGTCCAGGGGAGCGGTGGGGAGGGAGGGAGACAGGGCGAGGGTTGGAGGGCCAGGTCCATGTGGAGGGCCCGGTGATTGAGGCAGGACCGACAGAGCAGATACCCTCCAGGGCGGGGCCGGAGGCGGAGCAGGAGACGCAGGAGCCCTCCAAGGCGGGGCCGGAGGCGGAGCAGGGGGCGCAAGGGCCCTCCAGTGCGGAGGCGGAGTGGAAGCCCTCCAGGGCAGGGCCGGAGGCAGAGCATGAGCCCTCCGAGGCGGAACAGGAAGCGGAGCAGCCCTCTGGGGCGAAACAGGAATCCGCGTCACGGTCTGGGACCTGGGGAAAGCAGGGACAGAGGAGGCAGACAGAATAGGGGGAAAAAGCGGAGCGGCCCTCCGGGGCGGAACAGGAGGCGGAGCGGCCCTCCGGGGCGGAACAGGAGGCGGAGCGACCCTCCGGGGCGGAACAGGACCCCGCTTTACGATCTGGGACCTGGGGAAAACAGTGACAGAGGATGTAGACAGGGAAAAGGGAGAAGCAGAGAGTTTGGTGGGTAACGCCCCCTCCGTAAGAGGTTCTACGGCTGGCGCCGACACCTCTGGAGGCATTGGCGCAGCTTCTCCGACGGGGAAGGCCTCTGGAGCAGACTTGAGACCAGACGGGGGCTCTGGAGCAGACTTGAGACCAGACGGGGGCTCTGGAGCAGACTTGAGACCAGACGTGACCCCAGAAGCACAATGTGCAGCCCACACACACCAGATGGCAATAGCCATTAAGGGTAGAGCAGCAGCGGGAGGTTGTGGTGGGTCCAGGGCGCTGGCTATCCCGATAGGCTGTGGTCTTGGGATGTCAGACGAGATGTGACTTGACTTGGGGTCTGGTGTGACTTGACTTGGGGACTGGGCATGACCTGACTCTGGGCCGTCAGACGGGTCATGGTAAGGCTCTGGGTGGCCAGACGAGACGTGGCTTGAGTCTGGGCCGTCAGGCGGGGCGTGGCTTGAGTCTGGGCCGTCAGGCGGGGCGTGGCTTGACTCTGGGCCGTCAGGCGGGGCGTGGCTTGACTCTGGGCCGTCAGGCGGGGCGTGGCTTGACTCTGGGCCGTCAGGCGGGGCGTGGCTTGACTCTGGAACAGCCGCCTTGACATTGCTCGACTTGGAAGCTTGACTGGACCTGGAAGCTTGACTGGACTTGGAAGCTTGACTGGACTTGGAAGCTTGACTGGACGCTGTAGCTTGACTGGACGCTGTAGCTTGACTGGACGCTGTAGCTTGACGGGACTTGGAAGCTTGACTGGACGCTGAAGCTTGACTGGACGCTGAAGCTTGACTGGGCGCTGAAGCTTGACTGGACGCTGAAGCTTGACTGGAGACGGAAGCTGCATTATGACAGGACCTGACAACTAGGCTTGACTCACGAGGATCTGCAGAGGCCTGGCTTGCTTCAGGAATAACAGCTGTAACGTGACTTGGCTCAGGGACGACAGCTGTGACGTGACTTGGCTCAGGGACGACAGCTGTAACGTGACTTAACTCATGAGGAACAGCTGTGACTTGGCTTGACTCGTGGAGAACAAGAACTTTGGTTTGACTTGACTCTGTTGTTTGACCGGACTTGGAAGCTTGACTTGACCCTGGGGTAGCAGCCGCGACGTGAAGGAGCGCCATTTTAGCTGCCCGTACAGCCATCAGGGGTGAATCCAGCACATGTGCCATCATGATAGGCCGCGATCTTGGGATGTCAGGCGGTACGTGACTTGACTCAGGAACCACGGCTGTGACTTTGCTTGACTCGGGAACTGCTTCAGGGAGGGCGGCCATGATGGGTGCAGACTCAGGAGCAGAAGACATGGCGTGAACTGGCTGTGACTTGACGGAGATGTCCTGAGCAGGCTGTGGTTTGGCTGACGTGGCGTTAGCGGGCGCCGGCCTGACTGACGGGGCTTTAGCAGGCGGAGGCTTTGGCGTGGCAACCATCTTGTGCAGTGGCTCTGGCGTGGCAGCCATCTTGACAGTGCTTGGCTCGGGAACGATGACTGTAACTTGACTTGACACAGAAACAGCAGCTGTAATGTTGCTTGACTCAGAAACTTGACTGGACTCAGGAAACAGAGCTGCAACTTGACTCGATTTGGAAACTTGACTTGACTCAGGAAATGTAACTGTACCTTTAAATGGCTTTTGTATGGCAGCTGTGACGTGACGGAGCTCTGTGATCGCCGCCATCTTGTGAGCGGGCTCCGCCGTCGCCGCCATTGTGTGGCGCGCTCCGACGCGGCCGCCATTTTGTGAACGGGCACCGCTGTCGCCGCTACTTTGTGCACAGGCTCTGTTGTCGCTGCTGTGGTATGAACGTGCTCCGGCGCGGCCGTCATCTGGTGAGCGAGCACCGGCACGGCCGCCATTACACGGGCCGGTTGCGCTGCCGGCGTTACCGCGATGTCGCGTTGCTTCCCCGCGACACCCACAGTGAGCAAGGAACCGCTGATCTGGAGTGCAATGTTCAGATATTGGCTTATCGTCCACTGGGGCTGATACATTGGCATTAAGGAGCCGAAAGGTTCAGAGAGACCTCCACGGAAAAAAATCATCAGACACAGATCACTCATCGAAGTCTGCTGTGCTAATGCGTAGAAGTCCATGACAAACTTTTCAACTGGTCGCTCACCTTGCTTGAGGAGCATGATCTGTACTGCGGGGTTCTGAGCTGCTGGATCCTTGTTGACGGATTGTTCTGTAACACGGAGTGATTGACGAGAGACGAGCGGATCCACATGCAAGCTTTTATTGAAGGGACGAGACAGATACATGGTCGAGCGGGCAGGGTCAAACACCATAGCAGATAGGGATATCGTAGGCTAAGCACAATCGGAATCCGTGAATCAGGCGTAAGTCCAATCGGGAGCGAACAACGTCCGTGAAGGGAGATCCGAGAGAATAGTCAGACAGGCGAAAATCCAAAGGCAGGCGGCTAGACAGTCAAAAACGAGAAAACCAGGCAGGAGAACAAAAACCAGGAACTAAGAAACGCTAACTATGGAATACAAACAATAATCTAACAAACCGTGATTTTCATGGGGAAAGTCCAGGGTTTTTATAGTGAGCCTGATTGGCTACCGGAGGCAACGTAATGGGTGCGATGGGTGATGGGAATAGTAGTCCGGGGTGCAAAGCAACAGTCTGAATGTAATGATGGGGTGAGAGCGACCTCTGGTGGTGAGCGGACCACAGAGCACCGACCAGATTCGTGACAATATGTTTGCCTTTGCTGATATATGATGGTACTACAGCATTATACAAAGGAAAAAAGTGTGCTTCCCTATTGAAGACCACTAAAAAGTAGCACATGTGCAAAAAAAAAATGGTGCCTTCAGCCAATCAGCATTGGAATTATTTACATTTATTCATTTAGCAGATGCTTTTATATAAAATGACTTATGGACATTACACATAATTCGTTATATCCCCCCCCCCACCCCAGTCATCAGTCTTAAAAATCAGAATGCATGAATGAATGAATGAATGATCGCATTTATATAGCGCTTTCATTGTGTATTGCTATACACCCAAAGCGCTTTACAATCATATCGGGGGATCTCTCCTCAGCCACCACCAGTGTGCAGCATCCACTTGGACAACGGCGCCAGTGCGCCACAGGACAACGGCGCCAGTGCGCTCACCACACACCAGCTACAGGTGGAGAGGAGAGAGAGTGATAGAGCCAATTCAGTGAAATGCATGGAGCTTAAGATATATGATCACATCTTTCTGTCTGTCAGTATGGCTGAATGCAAATAAATGACTGAATTACGTAACGTAAACTGAGGTTTTAAAAACTTTCTCGAGAAATAACAGACTGGATGGTCAATTCCGTGCGCGTCCTCTTGTAGGAGAACCGCACCAGCTCCAGTAGCACTGGCATCCACATCGAGCTTGAATGGCAACGAGAAGTTAGGAGCAGACAATACAGGTGTGCTACACAATAAGTCTTTATGAGCACGAAGGCTTTCTGACATTCATCAGACCACACGTAATCTTTGTTCTGACAAAGCAAGTTAGTCAAGGGTAACGCCACATCGGAAAAATTTTTGCAGAACCCTCGATAATATCCTGCCATACCAAGAAAACGTCTCAACTGTCACTTGGTAGTAGGCACAGGAAACTGCTCGATAGCTTGCACTTTGGCCAACACAGGACGGACTTCACCTTGGCCCACCTGCCTGCCCAAATAGGTTACGGTTGCCTTCCCTAATTCACATTTGGCTAAATTTAAAGTAAGCGAAGCAGCACATAAACGATCAAATACGGCACAGAGCGATTTCACATGCTCATCCCATTCAGAGGAATAAATAATGATATCATCTAGATATGCGTCACAGTGAGGAATACCTGCCAGCACCTCTGAAACGTAGCAGGCGTGTTTCGTAACCCGAAAGCCATGACTGTATATTGGAGTAGATCGTGAGGAGTAACAAATGCAGATATTTCAGCTGCACGAGAAGTTAACGGCACCTGCCAATAGCCCTTGAGTAAGTCAAGCTTTGTGACGAAAGTTGCAGACCCAACCCGGTCCACACAATCCTCCATACGAGGCAAAGGAAAAGAGTCAGGCTTCATAATCGCGTTGACCTTTCGATAGTCTGTGCAGAAACGAGCGGAGCCATCACTTTTAGGGACTATGAGGCAGGGTGAACTCCAAGAGCTGGAACTTGGCTCAGCTAATCCGTTTTCAAGCAGGTATTTAACCTCATGCTGCATAACCTGGCGCTTAGTCGGATTCACCCGATAAGGATGTTGCTTGATCGGGGAATGGTCTCCTACATCAATATCATGGTACATGACGGTTGTTCTTGACAGCACATCAGAGAACAAGGACGGGTGGGACTGAATGAGACAAAAAATATCCTCACGAAAGGACTCAGACAGGTATGACAGGTGTGATTTTAAATCTGTGAGAACTTCGGAATTTTTCAACCTGGCACCAGCAACGGAAGCGCTCCGTATAGTCAGGCCATCGACATCTGGACAATAGGACGTCGACAAAACGGATACAGGACCAACTGAGACAGCAGAACTTTTGGACTCATCATCTCGCTGAACATAAGGTTTTAACATGTTTATGTGACATACACGAGTTTTTCTCCCGGGATCAGGCGTGCGAATACGATAGTCTGTCTCACTGAGTTTGGCATCAATGACATACGGGCCTGAAAATTTTGCCTGTAAAGCTGATCCAAGAATGGGCAGTAACACCGACACCATGTCACCCAAGCTAAGTTACATACACGATGCAAACATTCACGAAACGAACTAACATAATCCAAAATATTGGTAACATCACTAGACTTGTCACCCATCATTTTTTCTTTCAACAATTTCAACGGACCTCTCACTGTGTGCCCGAAAACTAATTCAGCAGGGCTGAAGCCAAGCGATTCCTGCTGAGTCTCACGCACAGCAAACAAAAGTAAGGGTAAACCCTCATCCCCACTCTTTTTCCGACTCTATACAAAAGGTTCTCAACATCATTTTCAGAGTTTGGTGAAAGCGTTCCAAAAGACCTTGCGATTCTGGATGGTACGGACTTGAAGTTTCATGTTTAATATTAAGCTGCGTTAATACTTGGTTAAATAGCCGTGACATAAAGTTAGTACCTTGATCGATCTGTACTACTTTTGGTAAACTGAAAGTTGAAAAGAACTTCGCTGAAAAGACCCAGCGCACTTACGCTCTGTCACTTCAGGGAATTCCTGACACACGTCAGAACAGTTGGGGAAAGCCAGAAAACTATCCGAAAGTTCCACGACGTCATTATATTTACGTGATTGCGCTCGCGTAATCGCGCAAACAGGAAACACGGAAGTTAGTGTGGAAACAGAATCAACAACACTCCGGAGTTCAGAAAGCGGGTTATCAATTACTTCAGGAAACGGCAAAACTTTTCCTCCGGCCAAATCATTGCCGAGGATAAAATCAACTCCCTCAATAGGCAACTGAGGTCGAACAGCGATCTTAACATTTCCAGAAACCAAATCAGATTGAATGTTTACACGATGTAAAGGGACTCTCACTATTCCAAGTTCAATCCCCTGAACCAAGACATCTGAACCACAGTACGAATCATCCGAAAAAGGCAAAATATTGCCACACAGGCTGGCTCGACCCAGTATCACGAAGGATGCGAACGGGAGTTTTACTTTCCTCTTGACCGGTAAGGAAAATAACACCCGTAGAAACAAACGGCTTATATCCCACATCAACTCCGTTCAAATCAATTTGCGGGCTTGTAACGCGAGCAAAACCAATGCTCTTTGGGGCCTGACGTTTAGGCAATGAGATGGCCAGTCTCATGACAATAGAAACACTCACGCGGTTCATTTTGAATGGACTGAGTAGTTTTAACACATTTCGGGCTCTTTTCTAAACCAGATTGGGAAGATTCACAACGCGCCGGAACAAAAACATTTTTATGAGTTAATACGAACTCGTCGGCAGAAACCGCTGCTTGCACGAGCGTATTGATTTTCTGCTCATTCAAGTGTACTACAATCTTATCCGGCAACGCGTTCTTAAAATCCTCCAATAACACAAGCTCACGAAGTTGTTCAAAAGTAGCTAATTTGCTGGACTGGCACCACTTATCAAATAAGGTTCCTTTTTCACGGGCAAATTCAACAAACGTCTGATTGGCGACTCTTACATGATTACGGAACTTTTGACGATAAGCCTCAGGGACCAACTCGTAGGCTCTCAGAACAGAGGCCTTCAAAACATCGTAATCTAGACTCTCCTCGATAGACAAAGACGCACAGAACTCCTGTGCTTTACCAGTCAATATGCACTGGAGCAAAAGAGACCAAATCTCCCTTGGCCACTGCAAAGCAACAGCTATGCGCTCAAATGCATTAAAATAAGAATTCAGTTTCGATCTCAGTTTCTCTAAACGCAGGGACTAGGCGAATCTGTCTACTAATATCACATTCACCAGTACCTAAAGTATGTGAAGTAGGAGAAGCAACGCTAGGTGCACTAGGTACAGACACTGGGGTTTGCATCACACTTACCGGTGCGGTCAACAAACGGCGTGTGCTCTGAGCTTAAAGTTCACACTGCTTCACGCATAAAAGCTGTGTGTCGTGTTCTTGTCGCTTAACTTGTAAATCGAGCTCTTTGAGTCGTACCGCCAATTTGAGTTCTTCAGCATTTAGACCTACCAACGAATGTGGAACAAAGCTTCCATCTGCAGCCTTAACGGAAGCCTCAGCTCCGTCGTCTGCAGTAGGCGCCATGTCCACATTTCGTAACTCCGATTCTATTTTCAAAACTCCACTAGACACCAAATTTTCCTGCACCGCGTCACGAATTACTTGCTTCGTGGCCACTTTAGATATAGGTATATCATAATAGTCTGCAATAAGAATGAGATCAGATTTACGACAGGTCTGTAAAACTTCTCTCGTAGGAGACTGCTTAAACGCCTCAATACTAAATTCCATAATTTCCTTTTCCTCCTTAACACAAGTAAGAACCGTCAATCAGAAAAAACAAGTTAACTTACCAGCAAAGTAATCTACTTATGTGGCCAAAATCCTGGACGAGCCCCCAATTTATTACGTCCGCTAGGGGTAAGACTCAATAAAAAAAAAGCAGAGATCCTCATCAAGCCGTCAGACCAAACACACACAAAAACAACAAAACAAACGAAAGTACCATAAATTATTGGTTGACATTTATTAAAGATATAAAGAAGAACAGCCACATGGTGATTCTGGACTTCAGAGAGACCCAAGGACCAAAACAACAAACAAAATCAAACTAGAAAATAAAAGTCAACATAATTAACCTAACAAAATAGAAGAAAAATGAAATACAAAAACCTTACCTAAACTACTCTTAACGAAAAACAGAGAGAACGAATTGAAACAAAAGAGCAGGTCTCTCCTACAATAATCACATACTAAGTATAAACAATGACTTTAACACAAAAAAAAAGGTCTTTGGTCTGGCGGCTGACGAGGAGGCTGGTGCAGCGCGACCAGCCTGAAGTCGCATCAGCAGCCTTCTGGATAGCGGAAGAGGGGTTTTAAAGAAAAGACCACCAGCTGAGCGTCCAATAACCGCTGAACGGTGGCGCCGCAACTGGCAAATCAGCGGCGATCTAATGACGCAAAACACAGGAAGAACGGAAAAACATAAAAACAATTACAAAATACAACAGCAACAAAACACATAACGTAACACTAGATGATCAGTTACAGTCTTAAGTCAAGCCGTAAACATTGTATTCTCTTTATAGAAAAGACAGATGGAACCAGACATGCTGTACTGTTTGCATTTGCTAGAGGAAACAGGTCTGCATGTGAGGCCGGGCTGTGAATACGGACAGAGAAAGGACAGCCATCATATCAGGTTTGTGCACTGCCACTGTTATCAGTTACTGCATGAATGTGAATGATTACCTCATACAAAACACTCCTCATAGCATAAACAGTAGTCCATTTTAACTGCATCTTCAGAGCATCCCATAGATTCTCAGTGAAAACCAGTTGTTATTGTTTCTCAGGCTTTTTGTGGGAACTCAAGAGAAAATAATGGAAGAAGCTCTGCAAAGACTGAAGACGTTCCACATGCGATTCATGAAGGAGTTTTCTTAGTGTCATCTTCAGATTATGAGATCTGTTGAACCACTGAATGCATGAATGTTTTACTTATAAGCAACTCAAAATGTATACAGATCTGTAAACTGACCCAATAGTATCTGCCCTTATAATTTCAAAGTAGTATAATAAAGAATTTTGTTGTCTGTTGAAACTTGGAAATGTATTTTAAGCTTCACCACCATTACTTACATTCAAGTAGATTCAGCATCTGGCTCATATTTGGGATCTGAACCTTTCAATACATTAATCGCAAAACGTTTTTGTTCTGTTCACGGATTTGCAGTAACATGGATTTAACATACCTACTAGAACTAGAATGAATTCAGAGTAAATCAGAAATAAAAATCAAATGTAATAAATTGTAGTCAGATAAACAAAACATTCTCAATATATCTAAGAGTAAAAGATGCATAAGCCTACTTGACATCAGAAAGATACACAGTGCTGGTGCATGGATTAGAATGGCTTCTTTTCCTTCTAGTATTCAGACTAACCCTCTAAATGGAGTCTTGGAGAGTTTGCTTCTATATAGCAGGTCTTTATAGCATATATAGCATGTTTCAGAGCATAACAATGGTTTTTAATTAAAGAGACAATATTTCTCCAAATGACAAAATAGTTTTGGTTGATGCAATATGATACTGGTGGTATGGCCACACCTCAAAGGAAGACTGTGTCATAGTGAAGGTAGAAAACCCTTTGACATAAGATTTTCATTTCTAAATGATAAGGTTGCTCACTAAAAAGAAATAAATATTATTGAGACAGTTCCTGCTGTTTTTGTTTTCACAGGTAACAAAATGTTTAAAAATGTGTTAGTTTTCATGTAGATGTTAAATATTACTGGCCCACTTTTGCTGAATGTTTTCGATAAACTGGGCCAGTGGGATTCAGGTAAAGTGGACCAACCTTTAACCTTCAGTAATTATACTCAAATTCATTAAATAAATTGACATTCACTGGTTTTTTGTAGTTGACATGTATTATTTACTTTTTTTGGAAAACAGAAATGAGTCTGCAGTCAGGAATTTCAAGTCAGAGATGGAAGAAAGGAAAGACAATAGTAAGGAAGTCAAGGTATGTAGCTCAATCTGTGGATTGAAGAAAGGATAAGAGGAGAAAAATGTAGATGCAGAATATAAAGCTTTAAAATATGGACACAACTGAAGTTAATTTAAAGTGTTTAGAGAGCATAGACAGAAAAACATTTTACATATGCTTACAATTTTAAATGTTCCTATTTATTTTTAGACTGTTTGTTGTTGTTGTCACTTTTTTTTGCATATTGTAGAGTTAATTTATATTTTGATTTCTAAATATTCTGATATTCACATTTCATCAAATTTAATGTAATAACATTCTTTTAGTTGTTTGGAATTTCACACAAGAATTGAGATAAGGATTTATTTTACTTATAACCTGTAGTTTATATATTTTTGGAATCCTTAAATATGTTGTTAAATATGTTTGTCTGATAATCTGTGTTAATAAAACCTGTTTTTAATTAAGTTGCAGAATATTTTTTGATAAATAAGGAATGGCTCCCTTTACCTAATTTTTTATTTATTTATTTATTTATTTATTTAGTTGTTGTTGTTGTTGTTGTTGTTTCTTTCCTGGAGTGCACGATCTCAAAATGTTTATTGGTATATACCTTGCAAATAACGTTTTGTATGAGCTATATTTAAATTTAAATATTATAGCTGGACCTTAAAGTTAACAAAAGTAATAAAGGAATGAAAAGAAAAAGGTATCTAAATCACACGTTTTAGAGAGAGTGAATACACTTTACCTGAATACACCCTATAGGGAGCTATAATATGGAGATATAATAGGCCATTATTTGATAAAATAAAACACAATGTAATTAATTTGATACGATCTCTGTTCCCCGCACACATAATTGTGTTTCTTAAATAATAGTTTAATAAATAGAGAGTTGAAATGCCAAGTTTAAAATAAATACTTAAAGCTTACTTTGAGATTGTGTTGACAAACATGTTTATAGCGCATTAATCATATGTGGAGTATTTAAGTGTCAGACTTGAACTGTATTTATATACTACTTTAGAATTATTTTCATCGCATGATTTTGAAGGACTTTTCCTTTGTTTCTCCGTAGTGCCAGGCGTCGTCGTGACGTCACAGCGCTGCGCCGTAACCCTGCTGGAGAGGGTTTAGTAATTTTGAGATGAAATGTGTTCCAACAATACATGACAGTGAACGTTTAATGTCAGTCATGTGCATGAAGGTACACTGTTGTTAATGTGGTGATGTTTTGTACTGATATGAAGCGCTGACGGCAAATGACGTGACAGTGGTGAGTGCAGCATTAACTATTATTTGAATACACAAATGTTAATTTGCATAAAGGTAGATGTTTCATATTCTGAAAAAAAAGGCAAATTGGAGTAACATAGGTAAGCGCTGTGTCTTCTGTTTTCCTATTTCACACTCGTATCTAGTTCCATTTTTTTGTGATAGACAAACTCAGAATTATTATTCAGAATTAGTAATATTTCCAAGATAATAATGTACTCGTTTTTAGTGCAGTGATTTTTTTATTTTAAACAAAATGTTTTCTTCGTAATACTACATTATTTTTCTCACACAGCAAACTATAAATGAACCTTAAAGAAGAAAGCAGTATTATGTTTTTGGAAAGGAGCCCTTTGCAGGGGAATGAACATATTTAGGGATCGTTGGCATTAAAAAGTTTCAAATCCCCTGTATTTAACCAATAAACCAATACAAATGGCTCAGCAATTATTTGTGCAATGAAATAAATCTGCATGACTTGTATTTGTGAGATGGGAGGGATGGGATATTTTGCTTTATAGTAATGATATTGTCATGATTCGTGCAAATCTGAAAATTATTGCATTTTTTCTTTTTTTTTTTTTAATATATGCATTTGGCAGACACTTACTTTATGTAAATTCATGCATTCCCTGGTAATCAAACACATGATCTGCTCTACTTTTTGTGCTACATGACTGCTTTACTTATAGGTTATAGAAAGCAGATTTTGCGCATTTCAGATTCATTCATAAAATAATGAAAACGAAAACCAGATTAACCATTACATTATTAGAGTTTGCATGACTGGACTGTGTAATGTCACTGAATAACAGAACAACAAATGCTTTAACTATCAATTTAGCAGTGTTTACATTTGTGCTTTTATGCTTTATTTTAGCAGATCTGCACCTTCTTTCCACATAGCTTGTGTCAATGCAATTCCCAAAATAATGGTGGAAAAATTCCCATCATCCTGCAAATGAACTGGGCCATATGGATTCAAGTAAATCAGGATTAATCCAGATGTAGTAAATACATTCTGTGTGACATACCGTACTACTGCAAGAATGGACGTTTTTTTAAAGAGAAGAGAGAAGATATGAGTGATCCAGAATGAAAGTGGAAGATCTCGAGGAAAGGAAAGTCAACAGGAACATCAGGAAAATATTTTAGACTGAAAAGAAACCAAATAATGGGAGGGAAAAATTCATTCACGTGTCCTCATTGTGGAAGGAGCTTTGCGCGTAAAGTGCGTCTTGAAGATCACATAAGGACTCACACCGGAGAGAAGCCGTTCGTCTGCTCGCAGTGCGGGAAGTGTTTCAGACAGAAAGGAAACCTCATGGGTCACATGAGAATCCACTCGGGAGCGACGCCGTTCCCCTGCCCTCACTGCGGCAAGACCTTCACACAGAAGAGGAGTCTGAAGGATCACATGCGGATCCACACTGGAAAGAGTCCCTACAACTGCCATCAGTGCAACAAGAGCTTCATACAGAAAGGAACCCTTAACGCTCACATGCGGATTCACACCGGAGAGAGACCGTACGCGTGTCGGGAGTGCGGGATGAGCTTCACACAACCCGGTAACTTAAAAAGACACGAGAGTATTCATTCAGAAGAAGAGCTGCACCAGTGCTCTCAGTGTGGAAAGACTTTCAACCAGGCAGTGAAACTCAAAAATCACCTGCGATCTCACACTGGAGAACGGCCGTTCAGCTGCGAACACTGCACTCAGAAGTTTTTTTTGGCCTCACACCTGAAAAAGCACTTAAAAACCCACGCGAACGAGAAGCCTTACTCGTGTACTTTTTGCGGGAAGAGTTTTTTATGGCTGGACTATTTTAAAGAGCACCAGAAAATACACACGGGTGTGAAAGATCACGTGTGTCCTGAGTGCGGCAAGGCTTTCATTCGAGCTGGAGATTTGGAGCGACACCACAGAATCCATACCGGAGAGAAACCCTACAAGTGCTCGCACTGTGAGCGGAGCTTCACTCAGCCGGGAACGCTGAAGAAACACAAGCGACTGCACGCCGGAGAGAAGCCGTACCCCTGCGCTTCATGTCAGGAGAGTTTCAGCACGTCAAAAGACCTGCAGACTCACAGGAACAAGCACTGTCCAAACCCATGAGCCAAGACTGAAAGAGAGATTTCACATGAGAGTCTGAATAATCTGTGCTGTTCAACAAAGATATTGTCTTTGTTAATGCCACAAGTTCATAGGTGCTTTTCTTTTTATGTTGAGGAGGTGAAATCATGTAGAATTAAATAACTTTACACAGATGGCACACCCGTGTTGGGAAGGTTACTTTGGGAATGTAGTAGGTTACAGTTACTCTGTTTAAAATGTAATAAGTAGTGTAACTTTTCAATTACTTTATTAATGTAATATCTCATTTGATTACTTTTTGATTTTTTTTGTAAAATCTTCAACCGTTAATCATTTTGAAACATTTAAAGGACAGAGTTAACCTTACAGTAGCACTCAACACTGATTACTGTCAGACTCTAAAAATCCTTCATCACTTGAATTAAGATTATAATAAGTAAGGGATAGCATACATATTTATTTTATGATAACAACTGGCTGGATGTACATTATCCCATTTATTACACAGCTGCTTACCACAAAATGTAAATAATTTGACACAAAACACTGATCTAAGTTGAAATAAGTACTAGTACTTACAGTACTAGTTTGTTAGTTATCTTATAATCCATTACAGTGTACAAAACAAAACGGCAGCAGCTGCATTTGTATGAACAATAGAGCAAGTCCACGATACCAGGATGACAGAATTAAGAAATTGCACACATAATATTGAATTGAGATTTATTATTTTATTAGCTAACCAAACACAAAGCTTCCACCAAGAAAAACAATCAAACGTATAACGCCGATTAGTTTTCACCAGTTGTTATTGGGGAATAACATACCTTGTCATGACTGACCAATCAGAATCAAGCATTCCACAGAGTCGTGTAATTGTTTAATTTAAAGCACAGCCACCACAAATTCAGACTTAACACTTCTTATTTACTTTGAGATCATTCTGAAGTTAAATACAGATTTAAAATCATAAGAAATAGTTTAATAGCTGTGATACTGGTTTTAAAATCAAATGTTTGCATAGTAATGAGAGGAAACGCTGGCATCTAACAGTGCCTTGGAAAATGACAATTACTCTTAAAAAAAATAAATGATATGCATAAACCCAAATAGGAAATAAGACAGTTATCGAATAAGTATGTGTCCTAAACCCCTAAACATTGGTGTCTCGTTTTAGAGCAGTCAATGCAATTCATGAAAGAAGTCAATTAAATCTGTATGTGGGTGGGTGTGTGAAAAAATGTAGATGTACTCCCCCTGTGTAATCATTAACATTTTCAGAAGTAACTGTAATTATACATTTTCTCAGTAACTGTAACTAATTACAGTTTCAGTTATTTTGTAATTAAAATTACGTAATTCTGTTACATGTAAATGCACCTAAAATGCTTTGTGATCAGATCATTCATTGTGGTGTAAATTCAGTGCTTTTTCATTGTCATCATTCAGCTGTTACCCTGTAAA
The DNA here is from genome assembly GCF_022985175.1 of Labeo rohita. NCBI lineage: Eukaryota > Metazoa > Chordata > Actinopteri > Cypriniformes > Cyprinidae > Labeo > Labeo rohita. Next base: position 1,414,063 of record NC_066870.1, on the reverse strand, counting down.
TAATCACAAGTGGCACTTTAGGTAACTTAACTCTTGTTTTTCTTGTTGTTTTGCTCTTACATTGTAAGGATGACAGCAGACACTGCTCTCCTGCAATTTACACAACAGATTAAATGATCAATTTTTAAATATTCACCCGAGTTATTTGAATTGATTAAATCTGGGCAGAGCTTGCTTGTTTGTTTTTAATATTTTGGCAAATGTAAAAGCCTTTTCACACCAAAAGCTTCAGACTTTGAGAAAAGTGAATTCATGTCCGTACAGTAGACCGCAGAAGAAAAAAATGTCAACTCTTCAGCAATAAAAAAAGGAAAACAAATGTTAGATTATCTTGAGAAATTTTTCCTACTAGTATGGTTGAATTGGATCATCGAAGGTCAGCAGCAAAGACACTGCTTAATAAAATGGGATTAAATGCATAAAGGATATTTGTATTATTTAACATATTTAATTATTGCTGGTTTGCATCGTATTCTGAGTTGAATTTCTGTGGTCTTTTTGTGTGGACCTGTCTGAGGTTTTAGTGTGATATCATTGTTTTGGTGGTTCAAAAAAGCTTACCAAAGCAAACTTTTCCAAAAAACACTTTCGACCTAACATTGGTCCGTGATGATTCAGCTTTTCATTTTTAATAAATAAGCAGTTGCTTTGTCATTATGGGGTGTAGAATATATAGACTTATGGGGGAAAAATTAATTTAAAGAACTTTAAGGCTTAAAAAAATTAAATAAGGGGTGTGAATACTTTTGCAAGGCACTGTGTTGTCTCATCAGATTTAAATGTGCAGAAAATCAGCAATAAAATCTTGCAGGGTGTGATTTGGACATCTTTAATTGAACAATAAATTAGGCACATTGTTACATTTTACTTGTCCCTCCCTCACAGGCACACAAAATAGTTTAGTATTATAGCAGTTTTCATAATTCTCATACACAACGCTGATATTAAGTTAGATACATTTTTATGTACACATCCTTACAGCTTGATAATATTTATGTCCCCCAAACATTATGAAAATATCTTTGTTCTAGGTTTTTACATAGTCTACAAATGAAAAAAATGCCACCATTCTTTTAAATAAATTAAGTAGCTTAATTCATCATGCACTGACATGTATGATTGACTTCTTGCAGAAGACAGTTTGATGCACACTAAAGAAGTGTTCGGCTGGAACGTCAGAACATTTCTCAGTCTCACAAACACACATATGTGGACATCACAGACTGTCTGCCTGAGTGTTTTCTGTGCTAATGCTGCTGAACTCATCCTGATCGCTGATGGAATCTGAATCGGTGTTGTTCAGCAGCTCCACTAATAAAGCGATAAGCTTGCTGTCCTTGCGGTCGTCTGCGGTGGACTGACATTGTGAGCGGCGCAGATTGCGGTGGATCATGGCCTGTAGGGAAGTGCGCAGATCCCACAGTAACTCCCAGACATGTGGAGAAAACTCCCATCGGATGAGCGTGTGACCCGGCAACACCACTTCAACACGATCTCCAACATCTAAATTAATTAAAAAACAAAAAAACAAAAACAAATCATTACCACTGTGTCTACGGAATATTTCAGCCCAAACATGCATTGATAAATCATCTTACATTACATTTTATTATTTAAAAAGTGTTTATTTTGTCAGCTGTTTTTATAGTTTTGTGTTTTATATAGTCCGGTGTCAAATGTCCTTTTTTTTTTTTTAATACATATTTTAGTCAAGTTTCAGTTGTTACACCCTAGTGAAAAATAAATATACTAAAATGTATTTAAAATACATTTATTATGCCAAGTACACTTTAAATACATTTACATATTATGTACTTAATAAAAATTATCTGCAATCGTACTTTTATTATACTAAACTGGTATATTTAAAGACTGCTAAATTGGAACAACTAATTTTGTATTTAATGCATTTTAATTGTGTGGAAGTAGTGCTGAATTCCAGCTAAAGATATACTTAAGTATATTTGATTGTGCTAAAGTGGAACTAACTTTAAATACACTTTGAATTTTTTGCATTTAAGGACTGATATAATTTAAATATCCTCATCAATAGTGGCATTAAAACATATTTTAGGCTTAATATTAAGAAATGTGCATTGTGCACAAGTAGTACAGCAAATGAAGTTTAATTACAATTTTTGTATCAGTAAGAGTCTCGAGCGACGTCAGTAAATATGTTTATAGACTTGAACTATAGTTAGTATAAAATAAATGCATTTTAAATCTATTACTTTTTTTACTAGGGCATAAAATTGTGATTACTGATCATGATTGTTGTGATTAGAGAAATTGCTTCAGAACTATTGCACTTTCACCTGTAAGCACAAATCAAGCATGTGTCAACTTACTGTAGATGCTTTATTTGACCTCATCAAGTTTCAGAAATATAAACACTTTCTACATTATGATATTGATAATATTAATATTAATTCCAATAAGACTTTGTATTGTGGCCTCAACTGCAAACAACAGTTGAGATCAACTCCAACTTACATATTTGTCAATGTTTTCAGATCATCAACACTTCTCTGCAGTGTAAATGTTAGCCAGGTTGGGAAGATAAATTGAACAGGGCAGAAAATAAGTCTTTATAAAGAGAGAAGCTCTGATTGGGGGATTTAAACACTCGCTAGCTGGCAACCGCAAGCATAAAATCTAGTTTTTTTTTTTTGTTTTTTTTTTTTGATAATTTCTATTTTTAACCTACATTTTAGTCTCTTCTTTTTTTCTATCAATGATATTGCATGTTTATATAGTCACAGTGATTTCAGTGTTGTCACTGAAAAAAGGTACTGAATGAACGTTTTGTCAGTTTTCATTCACACAGTGAACACTAGTATAAAGTGATGTAACTAGACGCGGCATTACCTCTCTCGCTGACGTCACAGTCGGTGAGGAGCAACAGCGCCAGCGGATGAACCACCGAAGAGTCTCTAATGAAGACTTGACCGTTTGATTTCACCGCAGAGAAGAAGGTGAGCCAGCGACTCGACAGATCCTGATTTCCCCTGAATCACACACAAAAACACTTTCATATTCAAATGATGCACATTCATGATGAAAAAGTCTAACTGATATTTTATTCCTTAATGACAGAAAAAGGAAGATTTTGTATTCCTGTCTGTGTTTAAGTGATGAGTGAAATACACAGAACATATAGTCTGCCCAGTGTTATAGTATTATTGAGATACTGTTTTAGTTTTTATTAATTTTTTTTAACTTTTTGTCCATTTTTTAAATTATTTTTTATTGCAGTTTAAGTTGTTGTTATTTTAGTACATCATAAAACTAAATGAAAATGACTTGCCTCTGTACCTAGCTAAATAAATTTAAAAAAAAAAAATTATATATATATATATATATATATATATATATATATATTTTTTTTTTTTTTTTTTTTGAACTTATTTCAGTTAACATTTATTTACAAAGTAACAATAATGTTTTTTTGTTTGTTTTTGTTTTATGTATCATACTTCAGGCAGTAACACTAATGCAGGCTGTAAAAAGAGATTGTTACTGAAAGATTGGACTGTGACACAAAACTCAGAACCTGTAAGCAAACACTGGTACTCATTTCTGATGTGAAGAGGTAAACTAATCAAAAAGCATTATAAAGCTACAATATCACAGCAGACTTAATACTTAGATATCTGTAGATATCTGTAATGCTTAATGTATAAGGTAAAGTCTTCAAAATACATTTTCCTGTAGAAATTGGGGTTTTGAGTTAAAGCATTTATATTGTAAAAATGTATGGGGTGAGGCCTTGAAGCAATAAAACAAATTTCAATCTACCCATTTCATATGGCATTATTAATAGCTCTATGTGACTCTATTCATGTGTTCACCTGTTGACAGAGGAGCGGTGCAGAAGCACAGGGCCACTTTCTGTACGGTACGAAAGGTTTTCTGGCCGAAATCTTCCACTTTTGGTTACTGTGCCTCTTTTCACCTGGTGAAACATTCGAAACATTTCAGAAACATTAGAAACAGATGTGCAGCTACACAGAAATTGTGTTTACAGTTAATATTTTTGTGCTGTGGCCAAAAACCGCTGACACTATAAATCAGTACAGTTTTGTCCATCAGTAAAACAAGTCAGGCATGTCTACATACAATCATGTTAAAACAAAATTGACTAGTACAATTTTAATAAATGCAACACACTTCAAATCTGCTTAAAGCTTCAAATAAGGTTTGAAAAGATGTGCTTACAAAATAAATATTATACACAAATGTCCGATACTATACGAACATACACGCATGCTAAAGAAACGTGTGCTGCACCTGTATGAGGTGAGGATAGAGGCCGGCGATCAGCACCGCTTTAACCAGCTGCTCCTGCTGACTGTGCTGATTCAGACGAGACGACACACGCAGACATTCAGCAGAATGATCCACCAGACCAGCTTCACACAGATTCTCACCGAACTGCTGCATCAGGCCTGTTTGACACACAGAGACAAGATGATTTGGAGGAAATCAGTTGAGAAATCAACAGATCATCTAGATTTATATCTAAAATGGCATGTACATCACACTTCTTCATTCAACTGACGCTTTTAGCAAAAGTAACAGGACTATAACAAAACAAATCATCCTAAGGAGAGAAGACAAATAAGGAAGCCACATCAAAAGTGTGCGAGATATGGGAAAAGGCTAAACATACACCAAAAACAAAATTGACACTAATATAACTTCATAGATAATTTTATAAAATCTTTCTAACAATTTCTGGTCCTTCATACATACCTGGGTCAAAATGACCCAAACTTTTTTTAATGGTTATATCTCTTAATAAATAACTATTAAAAAAAAAAACGAAACAAAAAAAGCATTTCTGTACTAAAAACTATGCATTCTTCATGTATGTATATCTTCCAGGTCAAAACAGACCTGAATGCATCAGAAGGGTTAGTGTTCACAAGTTCAGGACTCATCATGGACATGTACTCTCAAAATAATGAGATGGCCTTTGTAACTCTATTATTTAGATTTTAATTCAGTTTAATTAGATGCCCATATAGTGTGAATATTTTCTTATGTCAGTGATTCTCTGCAAATTTTATCATCATGCATTAATTATGTGCACGTCTCACCATGTATGAAGCGCAGACTGGCTCCAGACAGAGTGTATTTGTCCAGAAACTCCTGCTTACTCTCCCTGCTTTGCTGCTCTTTCCAGCTCTGAACAACTCGACTGAAGACCAGATGATCACTGCAGCTGGAGCCGCTCAGAGCCGACTTGACCTGCAGAGACGACAGCAAACCACAGTAAGAAACAAAAGCACAAAACAGTGAAGCTATGGATGAACACTGGTACAGACGAACACAACCAGCTCTTCGAATGGCTCTCTAACCTTGGCGACGAGGGCCCGGTTCTGCATGCTGTTATAGAAGGGGTCTCGCGTTAAACAGGCCGCCACAGACAAAACGGGAAGAACGCAAGAAAACAGAGCCGAGAGAACCAAAACCTTCCCCAGGCGCGGGTCACACGACATGCAGGCCACGCGCTCGCCCAGCACCGTCAGATTCTCAGCGGCGTCCAGCACACCTGACACACAGAGAGGAGGAGGAGAGCGTTAATATACGACACAACAGCAGCATCTGATTAAACACGAAACATACATGATGCTGACGAAACATGCTCAGAATAGCATTTTAATTAGGGTCATTATTGTTAACTTTTAAAAACAAACAACAACAAAAAAAACAGAGAAAACTTAACGAAAAATGTAAAAAAATAAAATAATCAATGTAAAACTGATAAACATAAAAAAATAATAATAATAAAAAAATTATTGTAAAAATAAATTATATATATATATGAAGAGCTCAGATGCAAAACCAGCTAAATCCATCTGACATTTTTCTTAAAAAGTGAGCATTTCTTTCTGGCTACTTCATATAGGTTTCTATGTAAGTACTGGTATTTCTGATTGGGCTGAGGCTGGAATTTTAGCGAGTTTGAAGTAAAAGTATTTGATGGATGCATAATATGTGTCAGGAGCATTTACTCAGTATCATTATCTCATTTTTGACCGAGATGGCTTTTAGCTGGTTTTGCATCTGAACTCTTCATATATATATATATATATATATCAGCAATAATAATTTTCATTTTGATGACATAATAATGGCAATATATACATGTCAAAGTCAGACATGCCCCTTTGCCAGCTGTGATGCCTGGTTACTGGTTTAAACTTGGCCCAGGTTTTTAAAAGAGTTTTGGGTCAGCACACCTTAATAGCTTCAACAATTAATTGTCAATTAAGTTTCAAACACAATGAATTTAGGCCCAGATTATGCAGAGCTGTAATAGCTGCTAATGGTGGATATTTTGGTGAATCTGAAATTTACGTTTTTCTATGTAGAAACTGTTTATGTAATAAAATATGTCTTCATAATTAAACTAATTAAAAAGGATTCATGCCAGTATTGTTCAAAACCCCACTTTTCTAGGGCGTTTCCAAACTTCTGGAGGGCAGTGTGTGTCAGAGTATGTGAGCGGAGTGGAGCGACAACAATTTCCCCTCCGCGCTCCGTGCATTTTATAACCGCTCCGCTCCGGGTTCACTGTTTCCCGCTCCCGCTCCACTCCTCGCTCACTGATACCAGAAACACCGCTCCGCCTTCGCTCCGCGTCTAAACTATATCAGTATGTTTGAAATACCACAGTTCTGTTCATAACGTATATTAAAAGAAGAAAATAACAGAAATAAAACGAAAGTGTAGTTTTAAAGTGGCTTATTGGAACACCAGTGCGCAAACTTTTTTTCCTCATGCCAAGCTAACATTGTTGTCAGTCAGCATTAAAAGGTATAATTGCTTCTTTTTGCAGTGCAAATGTTTGTGATAAAAAAAATAAAAATAATAATAACAATACGTTTCGTCAGTTATTTTACGTACAGATCGCTGCATTTCTTATAGATTTCTTCTCATTCGAAATCGGATATTATTGAGAGAGCAATTGCGTGAATAAGTGTTGTACTTGTTTAAATCACGCTTTCACTTGAAAATATTAAATATCTTGAAAGAACAAACTAATTCATTGAAAACTATAACTTTATGCTCGTCCATTGACGTCATCCTAGTTTTCACATTCTTTCTGATTTGAGTTATCCATCTCTATCAAGCTAGCTAAATAGGCTATGTTTAACACATGAATTCTTGCGATATATTCAGTTATATTTTGGGTCGTTGTCATGAATTGTACTCGTGATGGAGCGGTAGTGGAGCGCTCTTGGAGCGAGTAAAAACCACAACGCTCCGACTTTTAAAATTTCCGCTCCTCACTCTATTAAAAATCACACCGCTCCACTCCGCGCTCCGCTCCCACTCCACTCCGCTCACATACTCTGGTGTGTGTATAGTGTGTATCAGTGGCGGCTACTGGTCTGTCAAATAGGGGAAGCTCATTTTTGGCCTACATCATAAAATTGTCTATTTATTTAAAAGTACATTCTGCCCTACATTCCTTTTCAAGAAAACAGTCTGTGACCCTGTCGTACCAACTAGGCGTCTTTTCCAGTGACTTGACCAGTGTCCTGGCCAGCAGAGCTAGGCTGCTTAAACGGCCTTGGCCCATTGTGTTTCGGAGGTAGGACTTGAGCCGCTTTAAACAGGAGAAGCTCCTTTCTACACCTGCAGATGTAGCTCCAATTGTTGCCACTAATGAGAACAGTTTGTAAAGCTGAGGCATTGCACTGTCCAACTCCATGTCTTTAAGGAACACCAAGTAATCAATGAATGAATGAACGATCTAAAAAAAAAATATTAAACTCTGTAAAAGTGAAACAAGGAATGTGGTGTATAATTGTGTGAAATGTATGATTAAAATCAAGCAATTTCGCCAAGCAAATATAAAGAAATAGGTTGCAGCAGTTTTTATTTCGACTGAACTTGAGAAATCCGCGATGGGACTGAGCGCGAATAGCTTCAGCGATTCCTTATAGTACAAAATCGCTGTCAGTCAAAAGGAGATGCAATCTTTCGACAGACCCTCCAATCATCACGCAGAAGCTCGGAGTCCAGGCCAGCCCACTCCTCATTTGCTCCTCATTCACCCCCAGAGACGCTGAGCGTCCGTGGGCGGGACATAATCGCAGCGTTTATCCAATGACCGTCTAGTTTCAAAGCACTGAAAAAAAACGTTCAAAGCAGCCGCATTGAAGTCAATGGACGCTGGGCTTCAACGGGGAAACGCACTGTGACGCTACGGGAATGTATGAGAAGAAAATCAAGTCAGCCGACCTGCTATATCTAACTGATTCTGAACGAACTCGTCTTTGAGATGAACGTTTTCTAACGCATTTTTAGTCAATAAAATGTTAATACAATAGTACATAATTTGACCATTAATTTTGTGACATTATAGGGGAAGCTGAGCTTCCCTTGCAGTCTTAAAGAAATCGCCACTGGTGTTTATATATATATATAAATAAATTGATGGTATGGAAGACATAACACATTTTGTATAAAGGACCCTGCTTTTAAAGGTTCAGTCTGTTTTGACCAGTCTTTAAAAAACAGAACAGAATCAAACCAGTATATATGAATATACGCATTTAAAAAAAAAAAAAAAAAAAAAAAAAAAAAAAAAAAAGGCAAAAATACCAGCTCTACTTTACAAAAAAATGAAAAACACTTACCAATATCAATTAGGTTTTTCACAGCAACTTTCACTGCTTGACTGTCTGGAGAATCAAGCACTTGTGACAGGAAGTCCACAGCCTGCATGAGGAACAATAACAATGATTACATTAATGATCCAATATGCTGATCTTAAATGTAGAAAATTGACCAAATGAAGCTTCTTTTCTTGACTCTAAAGCAAACAGTTTAAAGCAGTTAAACAGTTTTTTTTTGTTTGTTTTTTTCCCCCACATCATTTGCTCGCTCACTTTGCTGTCCGGACAGTGAATCTTGGCCTGTATGACGACGCTCTCCAGAGGGGTGCGCAGGATCTCTGGGATGGGAAACACAGCCATGCTGCCCAGCTGTTTTCGAGGGAAGAGATGGTACGAGTGGCCAGGCTGACAGCGACCTGCTCTTCCTCTTCGCTGCGTGACATTGGCTTGTGAAATCCAGACCGTGTTCAGACCAGAGACCTGAGGACACAAAACAACCATCAATTGAATAAATGTAGCCCTCATAAGGCATTCAAAATCGGTTTACTATTCTTGCATACCTGTCCAACTGAAACCAAACAATTGTGGTTTTATAACACTGAAATAATTTAAGAAATTTCAACTAATTAGTGAGTGAATGTGACAAAATTTTTTGAATGTTACCATGTTGTTACTGTATTTTCCTATTTTTTTTTAATCAATGAAAAATGAGAAATTCTTTTAAAATTTCAAAGTACACATAAATCACAACAAAAAAAAAAAACTATTCTTTAAATACAATATACAATTTTCTATATATTTTTTTTCTTGCATAAACTTTCACTTTCAGATGAAAAAGTGATCAATTTTTCATGTTGCAATGGTTGTCAATAGGTGTGCATATCCATGTTTATCAAGAAAATTTAGTTCCAAAAGTGAGATACAGGGGGAAAAAACAAAATATCCAATATCCATATCCATAATATAACTTACTCCATACATACCCGGGTCTAAAATGACCTAAACACAAAATATGTAACATTATCATTTAAATGGTTATAACTTTTAGAAAATATTACAAAAAAGAAAATAAATAAAAACTAATAAATAAAAAAAAAAACTGATTGAGGTTTAAGGCATTTGCAAAGCTTTGTTCCTTTACTAAAAAACAAAAAAAACAAATAAGAAACATTTTTAGACATTTTTGTTTATCTCTTCTGGATCAAATCAGACCTGAATGCATTATGAGTGTTTAGGACCTTGGTTCTGGGATCGTAGTTCTGCTCTTTCTGACAGCCGGCGTCCACCACGTGCACTATGTCGTCTATGGTGACGGAGGTCTCGGCAATGTTGGTGGTCAAAACGATCTTCCTCTGTCCGTCTGGAGGACGCTGGAACACCGTCTGCTGGTCTGATACGGCCATACTGGAGTGCACTGCAGCAGAGACAGAGAAAACACGTCCTTGAAACGACTGATATGCATTTTATAAACAAATATGATTGGGAAATTATCAAATTAGATTACAATATAATATACAGTGCATTATATCAGTCATCGTCTATCCTGTCCCATCAACCTGCAGCTGCTGTACTTACATGGTAAAATCAACTGTGAGCCGGATCTGAAAGCTGCTTTTTCTTCCAGTTTCTGTTGTACAGCTTTAATATCCTGCCATCCTGGGAGGAAACACAACACAGCACCTGCAGCAGAGAAAACACTGTCAGTCAGTATACGAGAAGAAAAAGTGGTCTGGTCTGAATCAGGAGAGAAATCTGCACAAAACAAGCACAGTTTACAAGACAAAACAGCTTTAAACAAATGTGGCTGGATTTTGATGTGAGAGACAACAGAAGATTGACTTTTTTTTACTGGTGGAAGCATTATTATGGATTATGGATTTTAATTAAAAATGTCTTGATGGATTTGTTTCAGCTTTTGTCTTCTCAAGATGTGAACTGATGGACTGGAGTGGTGTGGATTACTGTGATATTTTTATCCGCTGTTTGGACTCTCATTCTGCTACATTTAACACAGTGTATACATATCAGCCTAAGTTTTCTGATTTGTTCACCCCAAAAATCATCTTTACCTGACTCTCCATTGCAGTGAATGTGGTTTATCACATCAGCCACTAAATCAAGATCAGGGGCGACATCTTTTTCTTCCTTAAGACAAAAGAACAGAAGCAAATTTTTAAGCACAGAGTATATTTACAGTTCTGCACACAATCAAAAATCCACACGTGAACCGTGCGACCGAGGCTTCATCTGAGCTCACCTCTCCGTTTCTCTTCTCCCGGCTCATCGGCGGTAACGGTCGACCCATCTCCGTTATCACCTCCTCCAGGAACCTGGCCTGCACCGGATGCATGAATCCAGGCACACGCACCACCGGACATCCGCCGAAATACTGAGAGAGCCGCTGCGTGTCGCCCGTGGCGCTCATGAGCACCACACGCAGGTCTGGATTGTCCTTCATGGTGGAGAGCAGCAGGGCCAGCAGCAGGTCGGTGTTGACGTCTCTCTCATGGACCTCGTCCACCACCACGTGGCTGATGCCCTGCAGACCGGGGTTGGACTGGAGTTTGCGCAGGAGGACACCGACCGTCAGGAAGAGCAGAGCGCCACCGCTGCGCTCCGGTGGACGGGACTCCAGACGCACCTGCAAGAGACACAGACAGCTGTTAGACTCAAGAACACTCTCCAGTTTACAATTAATAATTTAAGTTGATTTATTAGACGTTAATAAAATAATATGCTGTGAGGAAGGATTATCAGTTATACTAGGGTTACAGCTTTAACTAAAACAATTTTTGGTAACACTTTACAATAAGGTGTGATTTGTTAACATTAGTTAATGTGTTAACTAACAACAACAGATAATGAAGAATACATTCATTATAGCATTTATTAATCTTAGTTAATGTTAGTTAATAAAAATACAGTGGTTCATTGTTTGTTCATGTTAGTTCACAGTGCATTAACTAATGTTGACAAACACAACTTGTGATTTTTAATAATGCATTAGTAAATGTTGAAATTAACTGTAACTAAGAAATGCTGTAGAAGTATTGTTCATTCTTAGTTCATGTTAACTAATGTAAAGTGTTACCTGATTAACAAAAAAAAAAAAAAAAAAAAAAAAAGGCCAACATTTCTCATTTTCATTTAGGCTAAAAATACTACAATATGCACTAAATTGTACTAAAATGCACTATAACTGAAATAAATATTAATGAAAACTGTACAAAATTACAAAAACAGAACAATTACTTAAACTTTAAAACAACAATGAAAACAGAAAACAAAAAAGTTATGAAAAATAATAAGAGTATCTGAATGATACTAAAATAACACTGAGTTTGTGATATTTTCAAAAAGTAAAAAAAAAAAGTTGAAGTACATAAAAACATAACTGCAATGCACACTTAAATAAAATGTTATTGTTTTTCATGTGAACCAGTGCTATTATACCATCAATTAGATACTATTATAGTTTTAATTAATACTCTGAACTAGTTATTTTCTGTTATTTTAATGCTTGTTAAAGTTTCAATTTCTTGTTTTTGTGATTTTTATTTTTTTTCGTTTTTAAACTACACAGGTCTATATAGTCTTCATTTATAGTATTTCTTATTTCAGTTTTATTTTTATTTTTTTTTAGTGTAGTTATTTTTGTACCTTTAGTGCATTTATTTTATTTCGAGTAACAAAAATTGTTTAGTTTTAGTAAACTAAAACAACCCTGCTGTGAATGAGCCTTTAAGCTCATCAAAAGAATGATTTTGAAATGTTCAGTGTTGTAAAGTAAACTATATAGGAAAAAATGAATTCAAACATTTTTAGGATGTTTTATTTGCTTACTTATGTTTTTGTATTCTTAAAAAAAAAAATTGTAAAAATCGCAGTGAAATGCAAGCAGCATCAGATCTTCTCTGCCATATAATGTTAAACACCCACATAAAACAGATTATTGAAAAAGAAAAAGTGGAGTAGTTGACTGGATTTTGAGATGTGGACGTTGGCCTTAAAAATGGAAGAAGATCTGAATAAGGGTGGGATTTATGCAGACTAAAGGATTGGAGAAGTCATGCAAAAATTAAATAATGAAGCATTCGTGTGCATCGTATCAAAACCAATAACATGCATTTAGAAAAGAGTGACTTCAGATCAACTTTAAACAAATTTGTAAGCAGACTGAAATGTCTTGTATGTTCTTGCCTGGTATCCCACACAGTGTCGGAGGGCCGGTCCCATCTCCTGCGCTACACGGTGCGCCACAGACACGGCGCTGATCCGGCGAGGCTGCGTGACCAGGATGTTGCAATTGGCCCCCTCTCCTCTCCTGACTTGCCCCTCCAGCAGGAACCGTGGGATCCGTGTGGTTTTCCCGCAGCCCGTCTCTCCGGCGATCACGACCACCTGTGAGGACCTCACCGCGTCGAGAACGCTCCCTTTATATGAGTCCACGGGAAGCTCCACCCCTCGGCCAGGCCCCGCCCTCATCCACAGGCTGAGCAGGTGATCGCTGAGACTCTCTTCCTCCTCAGGGCGTAAAGCGCGGTACGGTTTGCCGGTGATAGCATCTGTAATGAAGTCTTCATCATCATCATCATCATCAGTGCTGACAGACGACTCCTGCTGAACTGACAGCTGCTCCTCTTCATCCCACAGTTTCTGAACCTCAGCCTCCGCTGGATACTAAAACAAACACATATCAGTCATGACACTACAGAACTATTTCAATAAATAAATAAATATAAAAGTGTGTTCTGTTCTACAGAACTGCTGTTTTTTTTTTCTCATTTATTAGCTAGGTGTTCTTTCCATTCTAAACATTTCTGTTATTAATAACGTAACTGTTGTGAGCTGACATTACCAAGTATTTATGAGTATTTGCAAGAAAAACAAAAACAAAAAAACAAAAACATATTGACAGTCCAAAAGCATTCACTGTTTATTTGAATGCAGTTAAAATGCCCATATAATTCTGTATGGGTTTTTGTTTTTACATTTATATGATACGAGATCTTTAAGTAATATAACACAAGTATGAGTGCCGTTTTCCTGAATGATATTGATTTTACACAATATTTCAACAAGCAAATAAGTGAGTTTCATTTTAGACACAAAATTGTCAGTTTTTGTTTCGCCACAAAAATAGTTCCAAATCAGAACATTTTGTTTGGTGTTTTAATGGTGAATGAATTAGTTTTGAATGTCATTTGAGTCAATGATTCAAATATCCATTCATACAGACAGCTACTCTGTTTCTAAATGAAACAGTAATTTTTAACAAATCATTTGAATGAATGATTCAAAGAATCAATCATTAAGACAGGGACTTGCTGCCACCTACTGGAAGTTTTAGTGTCATGTTTATTTATCCATGACAGGCCTAACACAGCCAAAGAACCAGCACAAAAACAGACTCTACAAAATATTATTTAATTATCACTATAAATCCCCCAAAAAAGATTGTCAATGTGTGTCAATATTGCACACCCCTTGTTTCTGTTTGACTATTTTTACATTATTCTCAATTTATCAGTTCAGTGTAATGCTTGTAATTATGTTGTAACAGAGCAGATACACAAGCCAAATGAAAATCATGTCTGTCCATCTATATTCTAACAAGTATGCAACCCTGGACCACAAAACCAGTCTTAAGTATCACGGGTATATTTGTAGCAATAGCCAAAAATAAACAGTATGGGTCAAAATTATTGATTTTTCTTTTATACCAAAAATCATTAGGATATTTAGTAAAGATCATGTTCCATAAAAATATTTTGTAAATTTACTACTGTAAATATATCTAAACATAATTTTTGATTAGTAATATACATTGCTAAGAACTTTAAAGGCGATTTTCTCAACATTTCTGTTTTTTTTTCTCAGCCAATATCGTCCTATACATCCATTAAACCATACATCAATGGAAAGCTTATTTATTCAGCTATGATCAACTTAAAAAAACCCTTTGACCCTTATGACTGGTTTTGTGGTCCATGGTCACATAGTTATGAAATATTCATTATTTACTTGTGATCGTCCAAAGCACTGATCCAGAGTGAGATTGTATATGTTTCACCTGTGTGAGGTACTCCTGAATCCTCTGCTCTAGATCTGTGGGTATTTCGATATAGCACGGTCGTCTGTGTCTCTCTCCGGCTTCACGCACCTCCTGCTGATGGTACCTGGCGTGAGTCAGAGGATTGTTCTGCTCATCCAGAAGCTTCAGCTCCTGTGAACAATCAAAGCAGAGGGGTTATCAACACTGTTAGTCACTTGACAACAATGGAAATAAATTTTAAACTTCTTGAAACACTGGTTAAACTATTTACTTTATAAAATTGCATACATTTTTGTCCTTTAGGGTCATGAATGGGAAGGCAAAGTTAGTGTTAGGAACCAAATCGCCAAATGTGATTTGTCAAAAAGAGTCCATTAGAAAAACCTTTATTGCAGGGTATCTCTATGTTTATTTGTGCACTCACAATAACAACAAAACGTTGAGCTTTTGTAAAATAATGAAAGCAAACAGGATGTGTTTTCTGCTATCTCGGTCTTGAGTGCAATACTTAGAAACTGTGTATACTTGCCTTTCAGATATGAAAAATACATCTATAGAGAGCAACATGTCTCCTTACTGTTTTGTCCCTGACATATTTATAATTATTATATCTGCCGGTGCACTGTGGCAAGTTTTATGCATGCACTTGAGCAATTATTAGGCTATGTAGGCAATTAAAGGCTCATTAATATGATTAATAAACGTGCGACTAATAGTCGACCAATGCTTAAAATGAACAACTACTAGTGAATCAGCAAGATCTTTAGTTGAGGGCAGCCCTGTCATTTACATCTCAGAAATAAGTTCTCAAATTCAGTTAACAAGTACGTTAAAAAGTATTTTTATATTTTTATCAAGATGCACATCAAGTGCGGCACATATCACAGCTGCGTTTCCTGCAGCGACGACACGCAAAAGTAAACATAGCAGAACATGTATTGTCTGGTTCATGAACAAATGAGTCCTGTGAGTCAGTTCCCTAAAGAAATGTACGTGTATGTTTTCTGCCCAACCTTAAACCTGAGACAAGCCAGTGCTGCTGCGTTTGTCTCTGCTTCCATTCTGCGACGGCCATGAGCGGTAAATGTCATCTCCTCCGGCCAGCGTACGGTCAACTCACACGTCTTAACCTTCCCACCAGTAGTTCTGTACTGAAGCAGCTCCTACACACAGGAGAACAGAGAAACAGAAACACAGAGGAATTAAATGAAACAGGAGAAAAAGGAAATCAATGTCTATCTGTGAGATGTGTGTGCTGATCATCAGTAATGCTTTATAACATACTCTGACTCTGTTGGACGACGTGGCCACCTGAATGACACTGCCAAGAAGTGCTTTTGGCTTTGGAAATATGGAGAGCGCCTCAGTCACTGCTGGATCCTCTTCTATTGGCCTGTAACATATCAAACAACATGGAAAACTGGAAATTAATAAATATGCATGGCTCCTCGCTGATAAGACTGCAACGGACTGTTAGGACAGCAGAAAGAATCATTGGTGTGCACCTGCCCAGCCTTCAGGACTTATACATCTCCAGAGTGAAGAAACGGGCAGGAAACATCATCCAAGACCCTTCTCACCCCGGACACAACCTGTTTGCACTTCTCCCCTCAGGCAGACGCTACAGATCCCTGAGCACTAGAACATCTAGACATAAAAACAGCTTTTTCCCAAATGCCACCTCCAGTTTAAACAGATAAACATGAACATTACCTGGGTTCTACAATTCATTTCTGTATTTCTTTCTCCATTTCTAATTATTGTCTCTTTCTGTAGTATTATTATGTAAATATTCATGCACATCTCTTTTTTTATATAGCTGTATATAGAGAAAATAATGCACAAATCTGTACATAAATCATCTGTTCCAGATTCATACATTATTATTTATAAGTTTTTTATTTTATTTAAATGTATGTGTGTATGTACCAGGAGCACCTTAAAAAAACCACAACAAATTCCTTGTGTGTTTGCGCACACTTGGCAAATAAAGCTAATTCTGATTCTGATTCTGATAAAGCTCATACAGATAACGATTCATTCAGGGTGGAGGAGCGAGTTGTGATCCTACAAACCCACAAATGCACTTCTCAAAAAGTGCATGAAAACATGGTTTTCTTGCTCTTTCATCTCTCTGAACAATGGATGGTAATAATATCATTTTGTGTGGATATTCAATCGATGGACAGAAAGTGTGCTGTTTCTGAACTTCAATGATAAGAATCTTCATACTTAATCCATGTTCATTTTATTTGCTATCCAAATTCACATGACCCTGTGATTACAAAAAAAAAAAAAAAACACAGCAGAAAATTCAGATGGGAATTTTTATGTAGTTTGTGGTCTGGGAAGAAAAAAACAAAACAAAACAAAACAAAACAAAACAAAAACAGAATTTTTCAATTCAGATGTTAATAAAATCTCTGACTACTCCCTGTAAATGTTGAAAACACCTTACATCCCCATGAAAAACAATTACTGATTACTGATACACTTACGGATATGACAAGTCACATCAATTAACAAATGGGGTACCTCAGGGCTTGTTCCCAGCCCTATTCACTTTTTTAAAATACACAAAAAACACTAGGACCTATTAATCAGGCACATTGCTAACAACAAGCTCACATTACTGATAACATCTTTAATATCTCCAACAGCCAAGTGCACATACTTGCAAGTGTGTTTTGTCTGTGACCTATTCTAACATACATTATGCTACGTATGTGTCATCAGATAATATTTTACATTTTTTGGCACATTGTGTTTGCCATTTTCAATCTCTGTGCTCTGTTTGCACTTTCAAAGAACAAGAATATCTGATGACATTGCGACTACAGTCTTATTTGTGCGTTATTTCATTCCTCTACATGCTTATATCACAGCATAGGACTGAAATGACAAACTTGAAATAAACAACTCCGTAATAAGGTAGAGGATTATATTACCCTTGGTCTCTTTCCTTCCGTGTTTTCTTCTGGAATGGCAGATATTTAAGACGATCACGAACAACCACATCTTCATCATCCTCCCAGACAGACGTCTGCCTCCCTTTCTGTCCTGTCATTCCTGTTACAGATGGTTTCTTTCCTGAGCTGAAGACTCCCAGCTCCTAAAAACACAATGCACAATTTTCAGCATTACTTAACCTAGTAACAGTATTCTAACAATCTACCATTTTTTATAAACAGCACAGAAAGCAAATCTTATTTGTTAAATTACTTGAATCAGTGAATTAAAACATGGCTTTAAAAGACTTGGAATGTAGTGCACAGGAAAATGTGGACAAGTTTTCTGAATGTTTTCTGATGCCTTTGTGTCTCCATTAATAATTACTACAACACAGAAAAGACTGAAAACCACAGTCTTCAGAATTTCTTCTTTAGCATTCCAAGGACAAAGGAAGGTCATACAGGACCATATTTTGAAATAACATTGGAGCAGAGTAATTTTCAAATTCAGGTAAAATACTGAACTGTAGTTCAGCCGCCATATAGTTCACCAAGAGGTCAGTCACATTAAATGCAATGGGAACAGATTTGGTGAGACAGTCAATCCATCACTGTCTCACCAGTGGATCCTCTGCAGTGAATGGGTGCCGTCAGAATGAGAGTCCAAATGCCTGATTAAAAACATCACAATAATCCACAAGTAATCCACACCACTCCAGTCCATCAGTTCACATCTTGAGAAGACAAAAGCTGAAACAAATCCATCATTAAGATGTTTTTAACTAAATTACGAGTCCATAATCCATAATAACGATTCCTCCACTGAAAAAGTGGTCTGGTCTGAATCAGGAGAGAAATCTGCACAGATCAAGCGCTGTTTACAAGCCAAAACAGCTCTAAACAAATATGTGGCTGGATTTTGATGTGAGAGACAACAGGACATGGACTTTATTCACTGGATTATGGATTTATATTTCAGTTAAAATGTCTTAATGATGGATTTGTTTCAGCTTTTGTCTTCTCAAGATGTGAACTGATGGACTGCAGTGGTGTGGATTACTTGTGGATTATTGTGATGTTTTTATCAGCTGTTCGTCAGTGATGGAATGACACATTTCTACAAATCTGATGAACAAACAAACTCATCCTAATCTTGGATGGCCTGAGAGGGTGCATATAGTAAGCAGATGTTCATTTTGGGTGAATTATTCCTTTTAGCACATAACACACTTACTCTGAGTTTACAGAGAGCCGCAGCTGCCGCTTGTCGTTCCGCCTCCACTTTACGCGACCCGAATCCCTCGGTCTCGATCCTCACGGGCCAGTGCAGTGTGACTGTCGCTCTCTAATAAAAGACATGGAGCACAAAACTTCTGCGTCACGAGTAATAAAACTGCATACCACAATCACACAGTAATGTTTGATCAAGCTCTAGAATAAGCAGAATCACTGAATGATCCATCCAGACAGCGACAGCCGCATCTAACCTTGACTTCTCCATCGGTGCAGCTGTACTGGATGTACTGGGACAGGTCGGACAGACCCAGAGATCTGGACAGTGTGGCGTACAGCAGGTTCTTCGGCTGAGGAAACTCTTGGAGAAGATCAGGAGGACCTGTACGCAAACGCACGATACCGTCAGAGACGATTAAGCGCGTGTATTCACATTCATTCGTCTTTGACGTGATGTGTTTGCATTCGCCGATGTCACATGTCTTACCTTTGTGAACGGTTTCTGGCGGAGAATATCTGTGTTTAGGTATGACACCAGGTTTAGTCCTGTAATGGCATGCAGAAGTCCAGTTTGACCAGATGTCTTTATTAATTTCAAGAGTTTTTCTCCTTAAAATGACCAGTGCGCGAACCGGCATGAATGCCGCACAGGACAGCGCCATGTCTGATGTCTTCTTCGCCGCTTTTGACGGGAAACCTGCTGGCGGTAGCGCCACCCACCGGAATGTTGTTCAAATGTGAATTGTATGTTTAATACTTACACATACATTGAACAAGATCCACAAATAAACGTAAATCTGCTTCAGTACACATACAGTCTACTCAAATATTATCTATAATAATTTGTATTCATTATTAAAAGTAGCCTGATAAATGCAAATAAAATCTCACGAAGTCAAACACTATCCTGACCTCTTTTCTTTTCTTTTCTTTTCCAAGTCTGTAATTATGTTAAATAATTTTTAGATGTTAAAAGGCAGGAACTTACATGCAGGTCTGAGTATCCCACTACAAACTCCACAAAAATCACTTGTCAAATGACAAAACATAAAATGTTGTTTTAAAAAATAATTTATTTAAAACAAATTCAAGTTTACAGCAGAAATATAGACTGACAATGATAAGTTAACAGACAATGTTTCCCTTCAGAACAAAAGCAGCAGTAGAGCAGCTACTGAAACTGCTACAATCTTAATAAAATACATTTACAATCTTTAAAACATCATCGATCAAGTTTCTCTTCACAGCAATCACAAAAGTGAAATATAACAAACCACACTGCTTTAATTCTTCAGTTAGCAGCATTGAGAGACACATGTTTGGATCGAATGAAGGATTAAAAACAGTCTGCATGAAACCATCATTTTCATCATGTCTGGACGGACATTCTGAGTGATGGTGACAAAACACACTCAATAAATAAATTAAACATTCTATTAAAAACAGTTAAATAAAGAACCTTTGCTAAACACTAACAGAGTTATTCAGTGTGTGCAGAAATACAGTCTCTTCATACTTTCTTCAGGTTTGTGCACGTTTGGTACACAGTATTTCATCCTCACAGTTCTCTATAGCGTTAGCAGTTTTCATCAGCTGGTTAAAACAAACACCAAATGTTAAAAGATAAAAGCATTTTGCAAAGCATTTTGATTTTCTGTTTCAAATAAATGCTGTTCTTTTAAACTTTCTATTCATCTGTGAATCCTGAAAAATAAAATGTATCACAGTTTCCACAAAAATATTGCGCAGCACAACTGTTTTCAACATTGTTAATAATCATAAATGTTTGTTGAGCAGCAAATCAGTATATTAGAATGATTTCTGAAGGATCATGTGACACTGAAGACTGGAGTAATGATGCTGAAAATTCAGCTTGGATCACAGCAATCAATTACATTTTAACACATATTCATATAGAAAACAGTTATTTTAAATTCTAATAATATTTTACTATATTTAAGATCACAAAAATGCAGCCTTGATGAGCAGAAAAAGACTTTCAAAACATTAAAAAATACGAACCGCCCCCAAACCTGAGCAGTAGTGTGAACTGTATGTGATACTTACTCTCTTGTTCTGCTTTTCTCTGTTTTCTACAGACACACAATATGACAGCTGTCACTGTGAGAGCGACAGGAATCAGCACCAGCAGCACCAGACAGTATAGCAGTGAGTCGTCTGAAATGATAAACGGGGTCCAGCAGAAACAAACAAATTAATTTATGCATTTCCCCATGCAACTGAAAATTTGTAATTTTCTCACTCTCATGTAATTCCAAACTCATATGACTTTCACATATGACTTCAACACAAAAGAAGATATTTGTAGGCTCAGAGTCCAAATCAAATGACAATTCATCAATTACATCTAAACCTCACTGGCTCTTCTGTGACAACATCATGAGGTCATGTGACTTGAAACAACCAATTACGTTTGACGCCAGATTTAGGTTCCCTGTCTAGAAAGTTTTTATATTGTTTCCATTTTGTCTGAATAAAGACCAGCGTAAATATAAAATATGGATGTATATTTACTGTGTAATTTTGTAGATGGGGGTCAAAAATTTGGAGCCAAATTACGTGAGAGTAAAAATGAGTTCAGAAAAATGGCAACATCATCATGATATTTTTTATAGGAGATTGGTGGATTTATTAATATAACACGTTGACTTTAGCAATCTTTGTTGCATTCTATGTCAACGGTGAACACTTTGTTTCTGATGTTTTGCATGCCTGTATCTGAGGAATTTCATATCCTTTTATCTTTTGTTTTTTAAACTGCTCTTTTGGTATCTTAATTTTTATGTCCTTTGATGGTTCATTTTCAAAGATACATGGATTTCAATATGAGTAAATTGTTAAATTGTACACTACACATTTTCAGTGGTCAAAAATAGCTTGTCAGTTATTTCAGCTGTACAAAAACAGTCCGTTATGCTGCTTGATAGTGCAAACTGGTGTTTGCTATCATAGTAATTTATTGTCATAATCATAAACACACTGGTTTGTATCAGAAATATTTTTACCATTTACTGCACTTTGTTATTCTTCTAGTCTTGCATATTTAAAGAAAATAGCTTGCTTACTTACTAAACTGGGTTGTACAGACAGAAGCTGAAATAATCTTCTTTAGTGTTTAGAACAGAATAAGGGGGAGGAAATTATGGCAGAATTTTTGGGTGAATTATGCCTTTAAATGTCATGCACAATAGCACAAATGCCCAAGCTTTCAATTGCAATACAGTACAGCCAGGTCTGAGAAGTCATGTAAACAGTAAAAGAAAAGAACAAACCTGATGTACCCGAAGGCGGCTGGCAGAGATCTGTGATGTTGAAGAGTGTGGTGTGGTTGCTGATGGAGTTATTGACCAAACAGCTGTAGCTGTTTTCATCGTGATACTCCACATCCAGAGGCAGAGAGAGCGAGCTGCTGAAATCAGAGCTGCTGACGCTGGACACCAAATCACTGCCCTTGAAGAAGGACAGAGTCGCCCGGGACGCATTCGCCACCGAACACATCAGGACACACGCTGGACCGGCAGATCTTTCTGCCGCTGTTGAGTTCTGAGAAGAGTCAGTGGTGATGATGGGAACTGGGAGAGGGGCTGGAAAACAATGACAACAAGATTAAAATGCATTATAATCACAGTTCTGCACAAAACTTAATTTTCTTACCATAGACTTTAACATCAAACTTCTTGCGGGAAGTCTTTCTGTTGTGGATGATAGTTAATTTATAAAGTCCTGAGTGTTCGGATACAGTGTTCTTAATGGTCAGCGATCCGGTCTGATGATCCAGCTGCAGGTTGTCTCCAAACGGCATCTTTCCACTCACGTATATGGAGAGCATGTAGGACCATTTCATGAGATCTGCTATCTGGTTGTCTGGACTGTCAGGTCCAAACATCCACATGATGTGATCGTTCCTCCTGACTGTGCCAATGTCAGTGTGCAGAGTGACCGAATCTCCCACCATCACCGACACGGTTTCAGTGTTTTCTGTGTCTGCACCAAACACACCTGGAGAAACACAAACAGCAAAATACATGAGCTTGTTATGGAATCACTGTTAACTTAATCCTAACTGAGGAAATGTGCTTTTCAAACAAGATGTTGCTCAAACTTGCTAATAAGCTTCAACTTTGGCAGTTTGACAGTTTGATTAATTTTTATGTCATTAAAAAAGACAGAAATGAGAAACAGTTTCTGAACAAATACAGGCCCCATGCACATCAAAAAATGTTGCTTTACAAAACACTTACAAAATTAATGTAAAAACTAAATCAGGTAACCCTGGTGAAAAAAACAGCATATGCTGGTAGGTGTGTTTTGATGCTGGTTTAAGCTGGTCCTTTGCTGGTTTTTGCTGGTCAAGGAGCTGCATGAACCAGCAAAGGACCAGCTTAAACCAGCATCAAAACCTACCTAACCAGCATATGCTGTTTTTTTCACCAGGGAAGCCTCACCATTTAATGAACGTAACTTACCGACTAGTAAACAGAGGAAAAACACAGATTTAAGAATCATTGTCCTCCACAATTCATAACAGACTTTGATAACTGAGTTCATGTGGCGCATAGACTTAATGCTGGTAAATAAAAAGTAAATGTGTGTAATTGTGAATCGTGACTAGCGCCAGTGGATCAAGCCGAATGAATATTATTTAAAAGGATCCACACAGTTGACTCTTGTGTTGTAAGTGAGGTGAAAACACCTGAAGCGTGTTTGTAACGTGTCAGTACCGCTAGATGGCAAACGTTTCTAATTTTACAGGTTTACTCCTTTGTTTCAGTTTGTCTTATTCAGAGCAGCGAGGTGAGGTGTTTTTTTTTTTTTTGTTTGTTTTGTTTTGTTTGTTTGTTTTGTTTTGTTTTGTTTTTATCATTATTGCAGTGATTTCTGATTTTGTCGAACGCCACTGAAAATGCTTAGGCTTCCTTTAGTTTTAAAAGCATGATTAGAAACTTTGTTTAAAATTAATGTAAGCCACGGTTGCGGGTCGGATTTTATTTTATTTTATCTTATCTTATCTTATCTTATCTTATTTATCTTATCTTATCTTATCTTATCTTATCTTATCTTATCTTATTTTATCGTTTCACACTCCAATCCAGTAGGTGTCGGAGGTGCATGAAAAATCCGCGTTGCTTGCGAAAACATCAGTAGCAGAAGAAAAACTGCTGTGAAAACATGTTATTGTGCATGAACATTTAATCTTGATTTTAATTTACAAATGTGCTTCAGAAACATGGTAATATCGCATGTTGCTGTGATGAACGAGAGACTTTTATTTTTGCTTCGCCGAACGGCGTCATGACGTCATAGCAACAGTGACGGAGGCTGTTGTGCGTCTGCTGAGGAAAGGTTTGTGGTTTATAGCGCTTTAGTGTTTCGTGTGTTTAAAGCGATATGAAACGATAGAGGTGTTTGGACGTTTTGCCAGGTGTGCTGTTAACAAACACGGAATATTCCTGAAAACATTTGCCTTAGTGATGTGAAGTGAATGTAATGTTGCATTACTACGGAATGTGATACTGTGATGGTTGGAGGCCTGTTCACATCAAGAATGAAGCTAAATAACGTACAAAATAATAATGATGTTTAATACATTTATTCTTAATCTGCATGCCACCGTTTATTACAATAGCTGAACTTTCTATTTAGATCAGTACACTTTATAGTCATTGTACTCTCTATCCCTGTCACTATATATGGCTGCATTATATCTATAGAGGTCTTTATTATTCAGTGTGTGTTGTAGTCATTCTTGTTTTTAAAGTTTTGAGGGTTTTATTCTGCAAGTGAATGATTAAAATGCATTTTGCGTTTAGTCTGGATGTAACAAAAATCTGTCATCATGTACTGGTCATACTGTACAACATAATAACAGAAAAAAGAGTTAATTCTATATTAGTAAAAGAGGTTGAAGACACATTTTAGAGCCATTAAGAGTTTTGCATTGTGACATTTTTGAGCATCAGTCCAGTCCAGCCCTTATTTCGCATTCCCAATAAATGCATTGCAGTAATTTTGCAGAAAATGTATTGATTTTTTCTTTCTTTAAATTTGAATGGGCAGATCTGCACCTCCGTACCACATCACACCAGAGATCCTGATTGACATCTTCAGTGAAGATCCTCCCATTTCTGGGAGTAAATCAGTCATTTTACAGGTGAAGAGGCTGGAATAGTCCTGGTGTAACACACTGTCCAAAAGATGGAGTTTGTCAGAGTGGTGATTGGGGACGTGAGCGACCCGGAACCATTCAAAATATTAAAGGATGATCCTGAGGAACAAAGAGGTCAGTTTATGGTTGTTGCTCGGTACACATTTCTAATAATCATATATGTAATATGATACTGTATGCTGATATTGTACCATATTAAAGTAACATGCCTTCGCCCGTAACATGCCTTTGTGCCTATATTATTTTCTCTGTGTTGTTGTTGTCGTCTCTATGCACTGGAAGCCTGTGACACCAAAACAAATTCCTTGTATGCGTAAGCATACTTGACAATAAAGCTGTTCTGATTCTGATTCTGATTCATACATAAAGTGTCCCAAATGTATACACCTATAGTATCCACTATGTATTCAACCATCTAGTGCATGAGATTTATCTTTTTGGCTAGGAAAGTGCATTTTACAGGTCATATCATACAGGTATTTAAATTGCACTCTTTTTTAGAATTTTTCGTGTGAACACACTGCATGCACTGTTTATAGAATTCATAGAATTGTGCATATGTACATGAACTGGGATGCACTTAAAGTGTTTTGAGATCAAAAAAGCAGACAAAAGTGCATCATGCTGCATTGCTTGCTAACTTTAAACTTTTGTGTTCATTTCAGACCTGGTGGAGGTGAAGGAGGAAAGTCAAGAGCTGAATGAAATGGAGGAGAAACAGCATTTTGAGAAACCTGATGCAATCATAACCAGTGAAAAATCTTTGAGTCGCTCACAGACTGAAAATAAAAGTACGCCGAAAACGGCGCTCGTCTGCCCTCACTGTGGAAAGACTTTTAAACAAAGAGGACACCTTGACGATCACATAAGGACTCACACCGGAGAAAAGCCTTACGCGTGCCTTCAGTGCGGAAAGAGCTTCACACATAAAGGAAACCTTAAGGATCACATGAGGATTCACTCCGGAGAGAGGCGGTTTGCGTGTCAGCAGTGTGGGAAGAGATTCACGCATAAAGCGAACCTTACGGATCACATCAGGATCCACACGGGGGAGAAGCCGTTCGGCTGCACGCAGTGCGGGAAGAGTTTCACACACGCCACGAGTCTCAAGACTCACCTGCTGTCTCACTCCGGAGAACGGCCGTTTAACTGCGACCAGTGCGGACAGAAATTCATTTTGGCGGCGCACTTGAAAAGACACCTGAAAATCCACACCAACGAGAGGCCCTATGTGTGCTCCTTCTGCGGGAAGAGCTTTTTATGGCTCTGCTATTTTAAAGACCACCAGAAGAAGCACACGGGTGTGAAAGCGCATGTGTGCTCCGAGTGCGGCAGCGCCTTCACCAGAGCCAGTGAACTGAAAATGCATCAAAGAACGCACACCGGAGAAAAACCCTACACGTGCTCGTACTGCGGGAAGAGCTTCGCCGAGTCTGGAAACTTGAAAAAACACGAGCGGGTTCACACCGGAGAGAAACCGTACCAGTGTCCCTCGTGTGGAGGCAGTTTCAGCCAGTTCAGCCATTTACTGAGACATTTGAAACAGCAGAGCTGTCACAGAAAATTGACACAGTTCATCTTCAGGCCTCAGGATGAACAAAGCTCATCTTCAGGTGCAACACTGTCCATTGAATCAAAGGTAGAATTTCTGCCGAAATAGCAGGACTGTGATATTTATAGTGCTGTGAGAAAGGTGTATACTGCTGACAAAGTCAGTCTAGGATCACTTTAAAGAATTTTATTAAAAATAATCCATCAGTCATCTGTTGTTATATGTTTTATCTAACCTGGATTTTGTAATGGAAACATCCATAGCAGCTGACATGGCATTAAAAACAAACATCATCTGAGAGCATATTGTATTAAATGCATTACTTTGAGTGATGATGATTAGAGGATGAAGATGAATAGTTCAGAGTAGTAGGTTGCTGTGAAGTGCCATGTTTTAAAAGTGTTTTTTTTATGTTGATGTAGCAGTAGTACAAAAGATATATTTATATGGGATAGTTCACTCAAAAATGTATCTTCTGTCATCATCATCTCTGTCATCATGTTGCTCCAGACCTGTATGGAAAGTGATGTTTAAGCCTTTTGAAAAGTTGCAAATTTAACTTGCGTGTAAAATTGGAATATAACACAAAATATTTGCGAATAAAGCACAGTTTTCAAGAGTCAAAAAGAACAAAATCATCACTTCCTGAAAACTGACACTAGAGGTCACTAAGAGAAGCCACAGAATAGAATCATTTCCATATATGTGACCCTGGAGCACAAAACCAGTCTTAAGGGTCAATTTTTTGAAATCGAGATTTATACATCATCTGAAAGCTAAATAAATAAGCTTTCCATTGATGTATGATAGTTAGGATGGGACAATATTTGGCCGAGATGCAACTGTTTGAAAATCAAGAATGTGAGGGTGCAAAAAAAAATCTACATATTGAGATAATATAATCGCCTTTAAAGTTGTCCAAATGAAGTTCTTAGCAATGCATATTACTAATCAAAAATTAAGGTTTGATATATCTATGGTAGGAGATTTACAAAATATCTTCATGGAACATGATCTTTACTTAATATCCTAATGATTCTCGGCATAAAAGAAAAATTGATCATTTTGACCCATACAATGTATTATTGGCTACTGCTACAAATATACCTGTGCTACTTAAGACTGGTTTTGTGCTCCAGGGTCACATATAATAAATTACTTGCACCTCAGAGTGAGCAGAAACACAATAAATGTGGTCAGTGCTTTCGGAGGTGAATGGTAAGACAGTTCTGGGAGGCAATTATACAAAAATACTTGACAGACTTATGACAGACTTTTAAAAAATGACCATTATGACATTTCAGATGCTGTGCAATATCAGTCTGCTGGTTAGTCAGCTTATCATGTCCCATAGTGCAAAGTCACATGGCTTTTGTGATGCACATGGAGGAATTTATTTAGCAAATGTGTTTCCATCTCACGTTTTTGCATTAACTCTTTTTCACAAAGGTAAATCTCAAAAAAAAAAACTCAACTGAGCGCAAAAACTTTTTTGCAGTTGCGATATGATGCTTCAAAATGTGCATAAAAACATCTATTGAAACAGAATGGCAATTCTTTAAAAATGACAAGTACAGTACAGTAAATGCAGACTCGCTTTACAAAACCCTTTTGTTTATCAAAGAGAGTTTTCCAAAGTTTGGAGCAACATTGGACACTAGATTGTGACAAATGGTCATTTTAAGGTGAACTATGCCCTTCTGTCATTCATAGTGGAGAACTGA
Organism: Labeo rohita; assembly: GCF_022985175.1. Lineage (NCBI taxonomy): Eukaryota > Metazoa > Chordata > Actinopteri > Cypriniformes > Cyprinidae > Labeo > Labeo rohita. The sequence continues at coordinate 1,385,725 of NC_066870.1, read as the reverse complement.
AAAGCAGTGAGATTTAACCAGTCAGCAGTCAGCTGGTAGATCATGACACAGTCAGTGCCAAATTCATGAGTTTGATTCCCAAGTAACACAGTTGTTGATTGAATGTATGCCTTCGGTGCATTCTGTATGTTGCTCAGAACAAAAGTGTCTTCGGACTTAATAAATGTTTAATGCTTGTTCACCTTTATAAATTCTTGTGGGTAAAGTTACTTTGTCATTTTTGTGTACTTGTTTTGCAAACATCAGTCAAGCTTGGGTGTGTGCTATAGCTTTCTCTTATAAACAGCTTATGTTGTCTTACATCAGTATTCTTACAGTTCACATTTTATATTTTTTTAAAGACATTAATCCATTTGCTGCCACAAAATACACATGATAAAATTAGTTTTTATTAAATGTCAGTGTTTTTGCATACAAACAAACCATATGAACTCTGCTGTCTGTTTTAAAATTATTACACATGAGCATCTAGTAAATGCCATTATGATTCAGAGAAATGCAATATTAGCTTCATCTTTAATTTATCTCATCTGCTCTGCCTCGTCACCCGTCTCATCATATAAAACATGCACCTACAGGGGGAATATCTTCAGAAAAGTATTTATGACATTTTCTTTTCATCATAGCACCATAAAATTGCTAATAATGTCTTTATAAGTGCAGTGCTGCTTTGTGTACAGGGGTAACCGATTTTTTTATTTTTATTTTTATTTTTTTTAGTCAAAACTTGTATATAAAAATCTTAAGTTTATTAAGTTATACTTTTATGGCCATTTTACATTTTAAAATGTTACACATTCTGCAAACCTAAGAAAATAAACATATAGACATATAGACAAAAGTAACACACACACACACACACACATATATATATATATGTTGAATTTTGTGGAGAGCTGTCAGTGTATATGTTGTGAAAGTGTTATTCATATCTAACATTTTAAACTATTTATTTATTTAGTGCAAACTGCTTTATACATAAACTAGCTAAAATCAAATGCTGTAAAAAAAAAAAAAAATGCTTTCTATGTCAACAACACATTCTTTCTCTCAAGTAGATGTTCCCAACTGGAGCGTCAAACACGCTTTAATTATTATATTAATTCACTGAGACTGTTTAAATGTAATATGCCCTAATACAACCACTTAGACATAAGCAATCTTGCTTTATTACATCTATAGGTCAGTGGTAGCAACACTACAAACTCCTTTCCCTACATATCGAAACTCCAAACTCCAGTTCAGCAGGTGGCGCTGATTCATCCTGAGTGTCTTTTTTCTCCGCTAAAAACAACACACGAAGAAGAAGAAGAAAAACAGCAACAGCGCGAACTCTTCAGTCCTCTGGTCTTGTTCTGTTGTTTTTGGTAAGTGCTGGTTTTAGTTTAGTTTAATCATTCTTCTAATGCTGTGAGTAATTTTATTGTGTATCAGTTATTTCTCTGTAAGTAAAGTGGACTCAGTGCTGGAAACTGCAGAGATTCTGTGAGGGATCATTAATGCGGGTGTCTTTATTTACGGAGTTTAGCGGATTCACTCCGATTTAAATCAGGTTTGCTTTGTTTGTAAGGCTGGAGTAGAATCAACCACATGTCCCTATTTAGATCTAGCAATTTGCTTTTAATTACATTTTAGTACTGTAAATTACCTTTAGGACTTTCCATTTGATTAATGTTGATTAGATGGCTACCTAAAAATATTGAACATTAAAGGAGAAGTCCACTTCCAGAATAACAACTGACAGATAATTTACTCTCCCCCTTGTCATCCAAGATGTTCATGTCTTTCTTTCTTCAGTCGTAAAGAAATTATGTTTTTTAAGGAAAACATTTCAGGATTTTTCTTTATATAATGGACTGATATGGTGCCCCGAGTTTGAACTTCCAAAATGTAGTTTAAATGCAGCTTCAAACGATCACATATGTGGTTGTAAACGATCCCAGCCGAGGAAGAAGGGTCTTATCTAGCGAAATTATCGGTTATTTTAATCAAAATAATACAGTTTAAATACGTTTTAATGTCAAACGCTCGTCTTGTGTTTCTCTCCCTGGACTGTTTTTGTTGCGGTTCATGACAGTTAGTGTATGTTGAAAAACTCCCATCTCATGTTCTCCCTCAACTTCAAAATCATCCTATATCACAGTTTTACCTTTTTTGTTAAGGGTGTTTGATCTTTAAAGTTGAGGGAGAAAATATGATTGGAGTTTTTCGACATACCCGAACTGTCTTGAACCAGAATACACACAGTTCAGGGAGAGATTTGACTTTATTTACTTTAAAAAGTATTTAAATTTTTTTTTTTTTTTTGAAGAAAATAGCCAATCGTTTCGCTAGATAAGATTTCTTCCTCGGGTGGGATCGTTTATAACCGCATTTGTGATCGTTTGAAGCCGCATTTAAACTTTTGGAAGTTCAAACTCGGGGCACCATATCAGTCCATTATATGGAGAAAAATCCTGAAATGTTTTCCTCCAAAAACATCATTTTTTTTACAACTGAAGAAAGAAACACATGAACATCTTGGATGACAAAGGAGTGAGTACATTATATGTGAATTGTTGTTCTGGAAGTGCACTTCTCCTTTAAGGTAATTCACCAGTAATTTTTAACTGGCTAATTTACTATTAACTTAAATAATATAACTTGGCACACAGAATCAGATGACAGGCAGAGAGACTCATTAACCATTTAATTAACTGCATGAAAATGTAACTGATGCAGATTTTTGCTTCCGAGAGCTGATTTACAGTCTTTCTCTACAGCAGTCTACTGTGGTTAAAGCCACATTATTGCAGGCCTTCACATTTGGCCATTTGACATCAAAAGGCTATTCGGCAACAAAAATATTTGTCGATAAAATTTTTGTCAGTCATGTTGATTTATCATTTTAGCCCTAATATGGAGTCTTGTATAGCTTAATTACTATTTTTTTTTCTTTCTTTCTTTTTTTCCCAGATCTGGTTCTCCATAATGCATAACAATGAGCTGTGACGAAGTGAAGATGGAGTGTATTAAAGAGGAGAATAATAATACATGCCATCAGTGTGGAAAGAGCCTCTCATGTAAAGGAAGGCTTGAAGAACACATGAGAATTCACACTGGAGAGAAACCGTTCACATGCCCTCAGTGTGAAAAGAGTTTTTCACGTAAACGAAACTTTATGCTTCACATAAGGCTCCACACCGGAGAGAAGCCGTTTCCGTGTCAGCAGTGTGGAAAAAGTTTCTCATGTCGAGAAACCCTTAAGACTCATTTAAAGTTTCACAGTAATGAGAAACCATTCAAGTGCCCTCAGTGTGAAAAGAGTTTTTTAATGAAAAGAATCCTTGATAGTCACATGCGAATTCACACTGAAGAAAAGCCGTTCACATGTGATCAGTGCGGAAAAAGTTACAAATGGTTAAATAGTCTCAGATTTCATAAACTCCTTCACTCTGGAGAAAAGCCGTTTAAGTGTGATCACTGCGATAAGAGGTTTGTTCTGGAACCACACCTGAAGGAACACATGAAAGCTCACAGCCAAGAGAAGCCTTACTTGTGCTCTGTTTGTGGAAAGGGTTTTTCATGGCTGGGCCGTTTTAAAGACCATCTGAAAATACACTCTGGTGTGAAAGAGTATTTGTGCACAGATTGTGGTAAAGCCTTTACTACAGCCAGTCAGCTGAAAGTGCACCGCAGGATCCATACCGGAGAAAAACCGTACAAGTGTTCACACTGTGACAAGAGTTTTGGACAGTTAGGAACCCTCCAAAACCATGAGAGAATTCACACTGGAGAGAAGCTGTTCCAGTGCCATCCGTGCGGCAGGAGATTCACCCATTACGGAACGGCAGCGACTCACACAAAGAAGCATTGCCCAAAAAAAAAAAGTCAATATGACTGGAGAAACAAGACCTTGAGAGCTCAAGCAATTAATGAGTGCTGCCTTTGTTGGTGGATTTTTGCTTTATTTCACACTATCCGGTTATTTGTAATTCAAATGTACAAAAAAAAAGTACCCAGGTGAAGCATGCAGTCAGAATGAAAATGACCTGTAGTAGAGTTACAAATCTTCGTTCATTTAAGATAGATTATATAACAATGATTGTAATTATTTGGATATTTAACTTCTTCTGAAGTTGTTTATGTTTCTTACAGTTCACTGTTGCTCTGAGTTTCATCAGGTCAGTGAAATCACTGTTAAAACATCTGCTGGCAGAGATGCATTTTTTATTAAAAGAAATTTTACATCATGAGCACTGAACTTGAGTTATTCATAACCATATGGTTTGTGGGGACTATCTTGAAAAAAGTATCTATAGCATTTTGTTTTCATCATTAAACCATAAAATGCCTGATATATAATGTGTTCATATGCGCAGTGCTGCTTTGTGTACGGGGTAACTGCTTTTTTTCTGCTGTTCCACAAGCGTCATTTTTATACAACTTTTTATTTTTTGTCCAAACTTGTATTTGAAAATATTTAAGTTATCATTTTACAGTCATTTTACATTTTAAGATGGTACACATAAAAAAAAATGCAGAGTTAAAAACGACCCAATGTGGGTCATTTTGGCAACCCAGCAATGAGTCAAAAAGAGAAGTTTTGTATAAGCTCATTTAGATGAAATGTTTGACCTAACAACCTTTTTTAACAAACACGCACAATTTTACTACAGCAACCACACTGGCTACAGTCATAATAATAATTAATCAATAAGGAAAAAAAAAAAAAAAAACCTAAGAAAATTAAAATGTAAACAAAAGTAAAAACAATGTGTATGTGAATGAGGAACCCAGCATTTTCTCTTTCTTTCTTTCATCTTTTGTTGTTGTTATTTAATAAAATAGAGAATTTTGTGGAGAACTGTCAGTGTATATGATATGTTGCGATGGTGTTATTCATATTTATATCTCATATTTTAAACAATTTATCATGCAAATATTTTAAAAATATATATATACATATAAAGTAGTACTTTTTGTGTGAATGTCTCAACAGCACATTCTTCCTCTCAGGTTTAGTCATGTATTTTGTAGGCAAAATTTACGCATTTTCGCATTCTTTTAATTAAACAAGTTACTTTTAATATAATCTAATAAAGCTCATTTACTGAGATGTTAGCAAGTGTCAGACTAGATGTTCCCAACTGCAGCATCAAACACACTTAAATTATTATATTATTATTATATTCATTCACCCGAGAGTGTTTTAATGTAATATATGCCCTTTTACAACCACATAAACAAGCTTCCTTCATTACATCTATAGGTCAGTGGTAGCAACACTACAAGCTGTTTTCCCTACACATCGAAACTCCAAACTCCAGTTCAGCAGGTGGCGCTGATTCATCCTGAATGTCTTTGCTCAGCGCCAATAACAAACAAAACAAGAAGAAGAAGAAGAAGAAGAAGAAGAAGAAGAACAACAACAACAGCGCGAATTCTTCAGTCCTCTGATCTTGTTCTGTGTTTGGTAAGTGCTGGTTTTAGTTCAGTTTAATCATTGTTCTAATGGTTTAGATGCGAGTAATTTTAATGTCTAGCAGTTGTTTTTCTGTAATCAAAACGCGAGAGGTCATTTGGTGGCAGTTAAAGATTGCTTTTCATTCAATTTTTCAAAATTTCTACTAACGGAGTTTAGCGGATTCACTCCGATTTAAGTCAGGTTTGCTTTGTTTGGGATGCTGGAGCCGAATCAACCACATGTCCCTGTTTAGATCCCATTTAGATCTGGCAAACCCATACGCTTAATGTCGTATTACAAATTTCCCGTACTATCTGTGCTGATTGGATGGCTACATAAAATTGTACATTAAGGTAATTCACCAGTATTGTTTTAACTGGCTAATTAAATGTAAATATAAAATTAAATATAAATGTAGTTGGGTGGCGTGAGAGTTTGCAAACCTGTTTTAATTCAGTTGTCACTACAGAAATTTTGCAGTTGCTCCTTTTACCATCAAGAAACAGTAGCTTTAGTTACTTTTTGTAGACATAAAACACATTTCATTTATGTTGAAATTCTCAGCAAAGTTGAAGTGGAATTAATTGGAGTCAGGATGCAAATGATTATTTCAGCTTTTGCAGGTATTTACAATATTGAGTTGTACATATTTTAACTAATAAATAAAACAAGAAAATAACTTCCGATTTTGAAAATGTCGAAATTATTAGTTATATAATTAGTTATTTTACAGTTATTTATTACAATATGTTGCAGGACAGTGGCACAGAATCAGATGACAGGCAGAGAGACGTTCTCATTCACCATTTAATTCACTATGACCAATTAATTGATGCAGATTCTGCCTAACAGCTCCTTTTGTAAGTCAAATAGAAAAAAAATAAGGGCAAATAATAATATGTTGTTTTATTTTTGGATAAACTATTAATTGTTTTAATTCGCATTTCTTCTCTTATAATACTTTATCAAAACAGTCCTGAGCTAGCTGCTTTCTTGTTTGGTTTGTGTTTATTCAGAATGTATTACATATTCATCTAAACGCTGCGCTCAGCAGCACGGAAGGCGTCCAGATGTTTGCTGACAGTAAATCCACAGCAAACACAGAACGTTCCCCTAACGTTAGGTTTTTTTTTGTTTGTTTTTTTTTTTGTTTTTTTGTTATCTAGTTTTTATTTTATTTTATGTGTTTACTTTGTTGTTGTTGTTGTTGTTTTTTTGTTTTTTGTTTTGTTTTTTTGAGAACCAAGAAATAATATTCTAGGAGCCTTCTTTTTAGGTTTCATTTTTTACAACCATAAAATAACATTACCAAAACAGTGCGGGGTGTTTATTTTTAAAATAACCTAAAAATAACTTAAGTGTAATAGCTTAGTGTTCTCTAATGGTTATTTTATTTCCCTCTAAACCATCTTTCCAATTAAAACGTTGTTTTTGTGTAATGACCTATACAGAGCCGTGAAACTCATTTAATTCAGCATTTACTAACATACAGAAATTAGATCAATCAAAACATGTTTTATAATATTAAGCCAGTGTTAAGCATTAAGGCCCAGTTTCACAGACAGGGTTTAGCCTAAGCCAGGATTAGGTCATAGTTCAATTAGGACATTTAAGTCATTTTTATAAATGTGTCTTAGGAAAAACATTGCTGGTGTGAATCTTAAGACAAAACAAAGGCACTGATATATATTAAGATCAGTTGTTGTGCAAGTTTCTTTCAGTTGTAACATTTCAGACTTACATTTTAGTCTAGGACTAGGCTTAAGCCTTGTCTGTGAAACTGGGGGAAAGTGATTACAGAAATCCTAAATTTGTAGGTTTGTTTCATCCACATTTACTGTGGGCTTCTGATCTGCATGCGCCGCTCTAGCATCCACTTTCAGAGAGCCACATGCTCACAGAATTTAAAAATTAACATAATTTCATCGATACAGATCATTTCCATACAATTACTGGATGATCACTGACGTATAGCAGGGTAATTATATCAGAGTAAAGAGGCTAGGGGAACGTTAGAATAATGTTATTCAATTCTATTATAGTTAATAAAACTTTCCAGGCTAACCAAACGCAAACCTTAACATAGCATTCTATTAACCAAAAACTAACATTCTGGCAATGTTATTATAACACTAGAAGACTGTTAAATTAATGTTAGAATACCGTTCTACAAACCAAAAACTAACATTCCATGTCTGTTAAGAAAACGCTTCAGTTACTAACATAACCTTGCTTCTCTGAGATAAGGGAACGAGCGTTGCGTTGCTGACGCTTTGGGTAAACCCCTGTTTAGTGTAACTGCACAAACCAGTGGTGCTTTCACCCGCCAAAAGGGGAGGAGCCGATGACTATATAAGCTGGCTCAGAGCACCATATCATCAGAATCAGTTCGAATTAAGTGAGAGTCATCAATTCGCATGCAGCTTGTGACATGGCAAGCTACGCAATGCTCATTCTCTTATCTCAGGGAACCGAGGTTGTTAGTATCCAGAGCGTTCCCTATTGAACGCTCTCTCGTTGTGGCGCTGAAGCTTTGGGTAACCAACAGCAGTTTTGCATATGTAGAACAAAGCCTGCTTACAAGCCCAACTCGACAGCACTCTATTGAGGACTCTGCAGAACCAATAGGTGTCACTACTGCTTTTCTACTTGAGGGGGATAAAGTAGATTAAGCAGATATAATCCGCGCCTGCAAAGCAGGGACATCCAAATTGTAAAATCTGCTAAAAGTGGATGGCAATGACCAGCCGGTAACCGCACAAATCTCACCAATAGAAATTCCCCTTGACTGTGCCCAGGAGGAGCCCATTCCTCTGGTGGACCCTTACACCTATGAGGCACTGCAAGCCAGCTGCAGCATAAGATAGAGCTATAGCTTCCACTATCCAACAAGATAATCTTTGCTTTGTGACAGGCAGCCATTTTGAGTGACCTCCAAAGTGAATAAAGAGCAGCTCTGACTGTCTAAACAGATCAGATTGCTCAACACACACCCTGAGTGCCCTAATGGGGCACAATAGGTTAGGAGCCTGTTCACCATCTGCCACAGGGAGTGCTAACAGGGTGATGACCTGGGTTCTGAGCTGACTTTAGAGCACCTTAGGCACGTAACCACATCTCGGTTTGAGAACAACCTTACAGTCATTAGGCCCAAGCTTCAGATAGCAAGCACTAACAAAAAGCACTTGCAAATCACCAACCCGTTTGACCAAGGCCAACAGGAGGGCAGTCTTGAGTGACATGGGCCATAGGTCAGATGTTTGAAGTGGCTCAAAAGGAGGACCCTTAAGAGTATAGACCAGTCCTATGTCGGCACAGTTTTAGGACGAGGCAGATTCAGTCGCCGAGCTCCCCTTAAAAAGTTAACGATCAAGTCGTTTCTTTTAAGGGAGTAGAGCAGCGATAGGCAACGTCGTTCCTGGAGTGCCGATGACCTGCAGAGTCAACCTAATCAAGGTCTCCAGGATTACCAGGGCTATAGGCAGGTAAGGTTTTTCTTCAGGGTTGGAACTAAACTCTGCATGACATCAACACTCCAGGACCGATTTTGCCTATCCCTGGCATAGAGGGTTGTAGACAGGGCTCTGGCCTCTAAAATGGTATTAGTGACACAGGAAGCTGCATAGGCTCCCATCGAGTTGCCACATATGACGGCTCCACAGCTGTGTTTGGGGGTACCAAATCATGCCTCTCGCTTGCACGAGATGATCCCTATTCAGCGGTATCGGCCATGTGGCTGCAGACAACAGCTGAATCATTTCTGGGAACCAAGTCTTTTTCCAGAATGGAACCACGAAGAGGAGTGAGCATTCTCAAACCAAGACGATCCAGGTGGCTGAGTAACAACGACTTGTGAGCGATAAGTTCCTGTTCTGAGCTGGCCAGTATCAGCCAGTCGTTGAGGTAGTTTAAAATATGGATTCCCATCGGTTTTAGAGGGAAGAGCGCCGTGTCTATGCACTTTGTAAAAGTGCAAGGGACAGTCCAAACGGCAGGACCATGTACCGAATGTGAATCTCAAAAACGCTCTGTGACGAGGGCTATGTGGATGTAAAAGTAAACGTCTTTCAGATCCACTGTCAAAAATCAGACCCCAGGGAATCAGAGAAGTGTTTTGAGAAGTTTGCGAGTGCAAGTCTTAAAGCCAAGTGGAACGTAGCCCTTCTCATGAACAATGTCTTATTCTGTTGGAATGCATCCAAGAAGGCTTGATTACAGTCTTTCTCTACAGCAGTATACTGTGGTCAGACCACGTTATTGCAGGCCCTTACATTTGGTAATATGGCATGAAAAGACTATTCGACAAAAAGAAATCTGTAGACAATTTTTTGCTGTCAATAATGTTGACTAATCATTTCAGCCCTATTATAGAGTCATGCAGAGCTTAATTACTTTTTTTTTTTTTTCTTTATTTCAGATCTGGTCGTCCATACTCCATAACAAGGAGCTGTGATGTTGTAAAGATGGAGTTTATTAAAGAGGAGATTGATGATGACACATGCCATCAGTGTAGAAAGAGCTTCTCAAGTAAAGAAAGCCTTAGCCAACACATGAGAATTCACACTGGAGAGAAACCGTTCACATGCCCTCAGTGTGGAAAGAGTTTTTCACGTAAAAGATGCTTTATGCTTCACATAAGGCTCCACACTGGAGAGAAACCATTCACATGCACTCAGTGTGGAAAGAGTTTCGCACATAAAAACTCATTAATGTTTCACGTAAGGACTCACACTGGAGAGAAGCCATTTGAGTGTCAACATTGTGGAAAGAGCTTCTCAGGTAAAGGAAGCCTTAACGAACACGTGAGAATTCACACTGGAGAGAAACCGTTCACATGCCCTCAGTGTGAAAAGAGTTTTTCACGGAAAAGATGCTTAATGTTTCACATAAGGCTCCACACCGAAGCGAAGCAGATTGAGTGTCAGCAATGTGGAGAGAGTTTCTCTTGTCGAAAAACCTTTAAGACTCATTTAAGGCATCACAGTAATGAGAAATCGTTCAAGTGCCCTCAGTGTGAAAAGATTTTCATAAATAAAAGAAACCTTAATAATCACATGCGAATTCACACTGGAGAGAAGCCGTTCACATGTGATCAGTGCGGAAAGAGTTTCAAATGGGCATACAGTCATAAAGTTCATAAACTCCTTCACTCAGGAGAAAAACCATTTAAGTGTGATCAGTGCGATAAGAGGTTTGTTGTAGAACCGGACCTAAAGACCCACATGAAAACTCACACCAAAGGGAAGACTTCTGTTTGTAGAAAGAGTTTTTTTTCGCCAGGCAAACTTAAAAACCATCAGAAACTGCAGACAGGTGTGAAAGAGCATTTGTGCACAGATTGTGGTAAAGCCTTTAGTACAGCCGCTCAGCTGAAAGTGCACCAGAAGATCCATACTGGAGAAAAACTGTACAAGTGCTCGCATTGTGACAAGAGTTTCAGACAGTCAGGAGGCCTGCGAGCACATGAGAGAATTCACACTGGAGAGAAACCGTTCACATGCGATCAGTGCGGAAAGAGTTTCAAATGGGCGTACAGTCTCAGAGTTCATAAACTTCTTCACTCAGGAGAAAAGCCATTTAAGTGTGATCAGTGCGACAAGAGGTTTGTTGTGGAATCAGAAGTAAACGCCCACATTAAAAATCACACTAAAGAGAAGTCTTACTTGTGTTCTGTCTGTGGAAAGAGTTTTTTTTGGCTTGGCCAACTTAAAAACCATCAGAAAATACACTCTGGTGTGAAAGAGTATTTGTGCACAGATTGTGGTAAAGCCTTTACTGAAGCTGCTCAGCTGAAAGTGCACCGCAGGATCCATACTGGAGAAAAACCGTACAAGTGTCCACATTGTGACAAGAGTTTCAGACAGTCAGGAACCCTGCAAAACCATGAGAGAATTCACACTGGAGAGAAACCGTTCCAGTGCCATCTTTGCAGCAGGAGATTCAGACATTCCATATCTGCAGTGAAGCACACAAAGAAGCGATGCCCAAAATTAAAGTTGGTGTGACTGGAGAAACAAGAGCTTAGGAGCTCAAGCAATTAATTTTTTTTCGTTTTTTTTTTTTTGCTTTATTTCACTCTATCCGATTATTTGTAATGTGAAATGTGAAAAATATAGTACCCCCGTGAAGCATGCAGTCATTTACAGAATGAAAATGACCTGTAGTAGAGTTACAAATCTTCATTAATTTAGGATTATGTGCTTACTGTAGTTATTTGTTCTGAAGTTGCTTATGTTTCTTACAGTTCACTGCTGCTCTGAGGTTCATCAGGTCAGGTTAAAACATCTGCTGGCAGAGATGCATTTTTTATTAAAAGAAATATAAAAATTTGGTCTCAAAATGGGTTGGAAATGAAAATCTGAAAATCAAACACAAATTTACTACAGCAACAACACTGTAAACAGTAATGAATGAAAACTGTTTAAAAAAACGAAGGAAATAAAAATGTAGACAAAAGTAAAAACAACAATGAGAATCCCAGCATTTCTTTCTTTCTTTGTTTTTAATACAGGGTTCATACAACGTGCTTAAAATTCTTGAAGTAGCCTACTTGAATTTGCCTTTTTGAAATATAAGGCCTGGAAAATAGCAATATTCCTGAAGAGGTACTTAAAAAGTGCTTGGATTATTGAAAGACAGTGTATCTATAAAATCAGTGTTTAATTTTTTGCAGTAAGCACATATCTTTTTAAAATTCATCATATTTCATTAAATGTCATAAAACTAGCGAGAAAACCCGGTAGTAGTACTGACATGTCGTGTAAACATGGCTGAAGATGCGAAAAGAGGAACTGATGAACCAAATCAGTTTTACACTGGATCTGCTCCGATTGATTCAAACTCATGACTTCAGTCATTCATTTTCAGCAGTTCACTAGCAAAAGCCAGAATAAATTAAAAGAGCCATTTATTTGACATTCATTTTTGGAATGGAAACACAATCTGCGTGAGGATCTTCCTCTCAGGATTTATAATGGTTGGCATTTTGGCAAACAAACATGTTGCATTTTCACAATCTTTTAAGTAAACCAGTTACTTGTAATTGTCTAATAAAGCCGAACTACTGAGATGTTTCTAGCAAGTATCAAACTTCACTGACCAAAATTATAAACACAACACTTTTGTTTTTGCTCCCATTTTTCATGAGCTGAACTCAAAGATCTAAGACTTTTTCTATGTACACAAAAGGCCTATTTCTCTCAAATATTGTTCACAAATCTGTCTAAATCTGTGTTAGTGAGCACTTCTCCTTTGCCGAGATAATCCATCCACCTCACAGGTGTGGCATATCAAGATGCTGATTAGACAGCATGATTATTGCACAGGTGTGCCTTAGGCTGGACACAATAAAAGGCCACTCTAAAATGTGCAGTTTTACTGTATTGGGTCCGAAAACCAGTCAGTATCTGGTGTGACCACCATTTGCCTCACGCAGTGCAACACATCTCCTTCACATAGAGTTGATCAGGTTGTTGATTGTGGCCTGTGGAATATTGGTCCACTCCTCTTCAATGGCTGTGTGAAGTGGCTAGATATATTGGCAGGAACTGGAACACGCTGTCATATATGCCAATCCAGAGAATCCCAAACATGCTCAATGGGTGACATGTCCGGTGAGTATGCTGGCCATGCAAGAACTGGGATGTTTTCAGCTTCCAGGAATTGTGAACAGATCCTTGCAACATGGGGCCGTGCATTATCATGCTGCAACATGAAGTGATGGTTGTGGATGAACAGCACAACAATGGGCCTCAGGCTCTTGTCACTGTATCTCTGTGCATTCAAAATGCCATCAATGAAATGAACCTGTGTTCGTTGTCCATAACATACACCTGCCCATAACCCCACCCCCACCATGGGGCACTTGATCCACAGCGCTGACATCAGCAAACCGCTCACCCACACGACGCCATACACGCTGTCTGCCCTGTACAGTGAAAACCGGGATTCATCCGTGAAGAGAACACCTCTCCAAAGTGCCAGACACCATTGAAGCATTTGCCCACTAAAGTCAGTTACGACGACGAACTGCAGTCAGGTCGAGACCCTAGATGAGCTTCTTTGAGACGGTTTCTGACAGTTTGTGCAGAAATTCTTTGGTTATGCAAACCGATTGTTGCAGCAGCTGTCCGGGTGGCTGGTCTCAGACAATCTTGGAGGTGAAGATGCTGGATGTGGAGGTCCTGGGCTGGTGTGGTTACACTTGGTCTGCGGTTGTGATGGCCAGTTTGATGTACTGCCAAATTCTCTGAAACGCCTTTGGAGACGGCTTATGGTAGAGAAATGAACATTCAATTCACGGGCAACAGCTCTGGTGGACATTCCTGCAGTCAGCATGCCACCTGCACGCTCCCTCAAAACTTGCGACATCTGTGGCATTGTGCTGTGTGATAAAACTGCACATTTTAGAGTGGCCTTTTATTGTGGCCAGCCTAAGACACACTTGTGTAATAATCATGCTGTCTAATCAGCATCTCGGTGTAGTAGATGTTCCCAACTGCAGAGTCAAACACGTAAAAGTACTTGAAGGGAAGAATTTTACCCCTGCATGATACCCTTTTCATCATCTCATAATGTCAAATTTCTTGGGTTTAATCAGTAAAGTCTGGTAGAAGAATAAAATAATATACGGCTGTTAAAGGATTACTCCACTTCCAGAAAAAAAATCCCTGATAATTTACTCACCTCCATGTCATGCAAGATATTCTTGTCTTTTTTTCTTCAGTCGCAAAGAAATGATGTTTTTGAGGAAAACGTTCCAGAATTTTTCTCCATATAGTATACTTAAATGGTGCTTCATGGATTGAAGGTTAAAAATGCTGTTTCAGTGCAGCTTCTAAATGATCCCAGCCGTGGAATAAGGGTCTTATCTAGCTCAGCAATCAGTAAGTGCTGATTGCATTCCCAAGTGGAGAATGTAGTTGTTTGATTGAGTGTTTTGTGTTTGTGCAGAATGAAAATGACAACTGGTAAAGTATTTATTTTTGTTCATACACTTGCATTACTGTAATCATCTGGATGTTTAACTTTGTTCTGTATTTGAGCTGCTTTGAGATTAATCGACATCACTGTTGAAATATCCACTTTTTATTAAAACAATTATTCCACCATGAGCACTGAACACGAGTCATTCTTCATAAGCATACCTGCGATCTTGAGTGGGGGAATTTAAAATGTTAGTTTACACAAAAAATTAAAATTCTGCCATTTATTGCTTACCCTCATATTGTTCCAAACTGTAACATGTTGTACATGTTAACCATAACAGTACAGATCAATGATCTTATTAATGGTGATCAGTTTTATTTGTGTCAACTGTGTGAAAAAGACTCAATTCGGCACAACAGAGCTGATGCTGAAGAGTGATCATGCAAGCGCAGCAGGTTAACAAAAAAAAAAAAAAAAAAAAACAGGATTAATCAGATAGGCTACAACATAAACTTGTATAAATATAATGTGGCATATTCATATTTAAACATCACATTTTACGTTTACTATGCAAATGTCTTCACAAAATATATGGAAAATTTAAAATCAAAGGAAGAGAAAATAATTAAATTGCCCAGCATATATTTTATATATATTAACTAAATGAACTAAACTAAATTACATATAGTCTAGCTAAAAATCATCCATTGATATGATTCAAAACACTGAATAAACCAAAACATTTATTCTCAGGCATTTTATGGGAATCAACTGTGATTGGAATCTACTTCAAGTTAAACTTTTTCCCTGCGCGTCGAAGCTGTGCACTCCAGTTCAGCAGGGGGCGGTAATACTTAAACTTCTTTGCTCACTGCCAATAACAAAACAAGAAGAAGAAGAAGACAAAAAGAACATAAGACGAAGAGGAACAATAAGAACTCGAGCTCTTCAGTCTTCTGGTCTTGTTCTGTTGTGTTTGGTAAGTTCTGGTTTTAGTTCAGTTT
Organism: Labeo rohita; assembly: GCF_022985175.1. NCBI lineage: Eukaryota > Metazoa > Chordata > Actinopteri > Cypriniformes > Cyprinidae > Labeo > Labeo rohita. The sequence continues at coordinate 1,370,347 of NC_066870.1, read as the reverse complement.
AATCGTTGTTTGGTTTAGATGTTGTTTTGATTCATTTTAATGTGTATCAGTTGTTTTTTTGTAACTAAAGTGGACTCAGAGCTGGAAACTGCAGAGATTCATTGTAGCAACTTTAGTTCGTGTGTTAAGAGGATGTTTTGGCGGCATTTAAAGATTTATTTTCATTGCATAATTTCTTCAGTCATTCACGGATTTTAGCTGATTCACTCCGTATTTAAATCAGGTGTGATTTGTTTACCAGGCTGGAGATGAATCAACCACGTGTCCCTGTTTGGATATAAGTGTGTGTATATATTATATTGTACATTTAAATTTCCCTATGTTAAGTTTCCCTACTGTTTATGCTGATTAGATGACTACCTAAAATAACCTAAAAGTATAAAATTAAATATAAATTTAATTGGGTGGCGTGAGAGTTTGCAAACTTGTTTAAATGCAGTTGTCTCTCCTGAAATGTTGCAGTGTCCATGTTGTTTCTGCTCTTTGTAGCAGCAAGAAAAGTAAGACTTTAATTCAAATAGTGAATCGATTGTAGACTACAGAGGTGAGTAAAGAGTGAAACTACATAAAAATTATGTGTTTTGTGTGTGTCAGTTAGCTGTTAATGAAGTCAATGAGTTCTCCATGAACGATTTAAAACTCTCGGTTGACCACTGTACTCCCTTAACGCTGACTAATTATGACAATCTGTAATTTTTCATATCTCTAGTATTAAGACATTTGATAAAAATATTTATATTGTAATAAATGCATTTAACATGTTGAATTTTTAAAGTTGAAGTGGAACTAATTGTATGGAATATGGTTGCAACAAATGATCGTTTTGAATATTCTTTAATTTTATCAACAATCAGTTATTAACTAGTAGGTTATTCGATTATTAGTTATATTATTAGTTATTAGTTATACATATTCTAATATATAAATAAAATAAGAAAACAAAAAAATCACTTCAGCTTTTTTTTTTTTCTTTTTTTTTTTTCTTTTTTTTTTTGCAATTATTTTTACAACAACATTACATTTTTATATAATTGTTTAGGGCTGCACAATTAATTAAATTTCTAATCGTGATTACAATTACGAATGCCACAATTATGTATTCATTCACCACATATATTATTCTGATTTCTCAAGCTATGGAAGCTTGTTTCTGCCACTGAATAAAAATATAAAAGGTAATTGCAACTTTTTATCTCACAATTCTGACTTTTTTTTTCTCACAACTTCAAGTTTACATCTCGCAAATCTGACTTTTTTTCCATTATAACTGTGAGATATAAATGCACGATTGCAAGTTATAAAGTCACATTTGTGGGATGTAAATTCACAATTGTGAGTTTGTATCTCAGTTCTGACTTTTTTTTTTTTTCTCGGAATTCTGAGAAAAAAATTCAGAATTGTGACAAGTCACAATAACATTTTAAATTATTTTTTTATTCAGTGGCGGAAACCGGCTTCCATAGTTTTTACTTTCTACAGATTAATTTATAGGTTTTTCCATTGTTTTAGTTTCAGTATATCATTATAATACCATGCATATTTTTATTTTTACTTTTTTATGGTTTAAAGAAAATACAATGTGCAGTTGACATTTTAGGCTTCATACAATAGAAAAGCAATAAAGTTTTTAATTAAGAGTGTTGTCAGCTTGTTTATTTTCATACCAAAAAAAATGGCATGAATTTGTTTCAAAATATAGTATAAACATCATTCAGTTAAATTATTTTATTATGGGATATCCCAGCCTTTGTTTACAAAAGTGCAAAGACATTTTTATCAGTCATGACTTCTGGAGACAAACTGCACGGTCTGACAGTAGGTGCGTTTCCATTACCCTTCAAGATGTGCAAATTGCAAATTGAAAATACGCCTAATGGAAACGGGTCAATTTTGCAAAAACTCCCATATATCGCAAAAAAAAAGTTTTTATGCTCTCATGAGGTGGTTTTTCTGGCAATTCGAAAAAGGAATATTTCGCAAAACTGCAATGGAAACTGCTTTTTTGCACTTACAGGTCACATGGCACATGTAAACAGGCATATGATCATTCTTTAATGTACTATATACTCCAAGAAACACTTCATACATAGCCGCTCTCAAGTATAAGAGGTATTCCCTGATATTAATGCTTAGACTATGTACGCTGCGCACATCTCTGGTGCGTAACGGCTCCAACACGGTCACCGGAGCTGATGTTCTGTTTATACCAGCAGCGCTGCACACATTTCTGAAGTGGCTCTCTGCGCTGCTTCTGTAAAGATACACGCATACGCCTCTTTTGATTAAATAAAGCCAAAATCCGTCCAAATCCCACCAAAATCCATTGCCATGACTTATCGCGAGAGGAACAAATTACGTTTTAGTCGCATAACATCGGTTAATGGAAACGTTTTCATTTGGCATTCGAATCTGGTCAAATGGCATTATTGCACACTCTTACATTCGTCATATGAGGTCTAAAAAAAGTTGACATTGTTTCAGCCATAGCGTACGGACTAATGTGTTGTAATTACTTTTGTTTTTGTTTTTCTTTTTTTCAGATCTGGTCATCCATACCACATAACCATGAGCTGTGACATAAAGGTGGAGTGTATTAAAGAGGAGACTGAGGCTGAAACATGCCATCAGTGTGGAATGAGCTTCTCAAGCAAACTAAACCTCAATGAACACTTGAAAACTCACACTCAAGAGAAATCGTTCACATGCCCTGATTGTGGAAAGAGCTTGTCATGTAAAGCAAGTCTCATCGATCACATGAGGGTTCACACTGGAGAGAAACCGTTCACGTGCCCCGAGTGTGGAAAGAGCTTCGCACGTAAAGGAAGCTTAATGATTCACTTCAGGGTTCACACCGGAGTGAAGCCATATGTGTGTCAAGAGTGTGGAAGAACCTTCAGAAATCTGGGAACGCTTAAGGTTCATTTAAGGGTTCACATTGTTGAGAAACCATTCAAGTGCCCTGAGTGTGAAAAGAGTTTTGTATCTAAAGAGGACTTGAACTGTCACATGAGAATTCACACTGGAGAAAAGCCATTCTCATGCCCTCATTGTGAGAAGCGTTTTACGTCTAAACGCAGCCTCTATTCTCACAAACGAATTCACACTGCAGAAAATTCATTGCATTCTCAATTCTTATGTCCTCATTGTGAGAAGAGTTTTTCAACTAAAACCCACCTTGATAGTCACATACGAATTCACAATGAAGAGAAGCCATTCACATGCGATCAGTGCGGAAAGAGTTTCAAATGGGCGAATAGTCTCAAGGTTCATACACTCATTCACTCTGGAGAAAAGCCCTTTAAGTGCGATCATTGCGATAAGAGATTTATAATGGAATCACATCTGAAGGAACACGTGAAAATTCACACCCAAGAGAAGCCTTACTTGTGTTCCGTTTGTGGAAAGAGTTTTGCGCTGCCGCGCTATTTCAAAAACCATCAGAAAACACACTCTGGTGTGAAAAAGCATTTGTGCACATATTGTGGTAAAGCCTTTACTGCAGCCGGTCCACTGAAAGTGCACCGCAGGATCCACACTGGAGAAAAACCGTACAAGTGTTCGCATTGTGACGAGAGTTTCAGACAGTCAGGAGGCCTAAAAAACCATGAGAGAATTCACACTGGAGGGAAACCGCTCCAGAGCCGTCCACGTGGCAAGAGATTCACCCATTCCAAAAATGCACCGTCGCGCGCAAAGAAGCATCGCCCAAAATTAAAGTCAGCATGATTGGAAAAACAAGACCTTCAGAGCTCAACGATTAATGAGTGCTGAATTATTGCCCTTGTTTTAACCTGTTATTTGGGTTTTGAAATGTGAAAAATGTTCAAACACATTGAGCCTGCTGTCCTTCGCCTAATATAAATACTCTGTAGTAAAGTTACAAATATTCATTACTATATGAATTTTCATACATTTGCATTACTAATATTGTTCCTTAGAATTAGCTGCTTCTAAAAAAAATATGAACAAAATTAGGTCCAGTTTTAGAACATTCATTTGTAGAGATGGACTTTTATTAAACAAATATTCCACCATGAGCACTGAACCCGAGTCATTCTTCACATCCTTACAGGAACATTTGAAGTTCACTCGCTAAATAATTTCAGCCATGAAAGGAACTATCTTCAGAAAAGTTATTTTGGCTTTTTTTCTTTTTTTTTTACCAACTGTCACTGAGTGAATTTACTTTTATAATGTACTAACAAAATTATTACCGTTACAACACAGAGACGCCTACAGTAATAATCAGAGATAAATAAAGGAGAGAACTACTCATAAAAAAGTAAATATTTAGGCAAAAGCAAAAACAATAAAACTGCTGAGATATTTCTTAGCAAGTTCTGCAGCGTCAAACCACTGTGATCTTTGATTATTGTATCTGTACAAAGTAACAGCACCTTAGTCTTTAGTCTGATTTACTGTAGTTTGCTCTATTCACTCACATGAAATAATCATCATTCTTCATTTCCTTTCAATGCTTTGTGAGTTGAAAGACATAAGAAGTTATTATTCCTTCCCTGTTAATATGACCTGTATAAGTCTGTAGAATAATAAAATATATTATCACAATTAAGATTTATCATTGAGTATTTAGGAGGAACAGAAATGAATCTGAGCAGATCATTATATTTAAAATCAGTGTTGCCAACTTATTTTCAGGGAAAGTTGCTAAAAGGCAAGAGAATTTCTTGCTAAATGATGTTGTGATGATATAATTATGTAATCAATGCAAAGAATAATAGAGCATAGAATTACATTTGATGTATTTTCTTATTAATTATACATTCTGAACAATTATATTCTTAAGCACTGTATTAGTAGTTAGTATTCTACACTTTAAAGGAGAAGTCCACTTCCAAAACAACAATTTACAGATAATGTAGTCACCCCCTTGTCATCCAAGATGTTCATGTCTGTCTTTCTTCAGTCGTAAAGAAATTATGTTTTTTGAGGAAAACATTTCAGCATTTTTCTCCATATAATGGACTGATATGGTGCCCCGAGTTTGAACTTCTGGCTGTGAACGATCCCAGCCGAGGAAGAAGGGTCTTATCTAGCGAAACGATTGGTTATTTTTATAAAAAATAATACAATTTAAATACTTTTTAATCTCAAATGCTCATCTTCCTCGGCTGTGATCGTTTACAACCGCATTTGTGATTTTGAAGCCGCATTTAAACTATATTTTGGAAGTTCAAAATCGTGGCACCATATCAGTCCATTATATGGAGAAAAATGCAGAAATGATTTCCTCAAAAAACATAATTTTCTTACAACTGAAGAAAGAAAGACATGAACATCTTGGATGACAAGGGGGTGAGTACATTATATGTGAATCTTTGTTTTGGAAGTGGACTTCTCCTTTACGAAAAGCCTCTAAAATAGGGCACAATGCACTGATGCATTGATTTTTTGTTTTTTTTGTTTTTTTTTACCTAAATTTAAAATTACACACTGTATTTTGTGTTCTCAGGTTACAACTTCAACATTACCAGTGCTTTTTGCCATTTTTCTACATTTTTTTTAACTGATCACCAAGTGCAGGTAGAAACTAATAACAAGGTGTTATCATAAATGAACAATTATTATCTAGCAGCTTGATTCACATGATATGTGTCCTGCCAGACACCTTTGATTTCCATTTTTGTGCAGTTTAGAGGGAAAATGTGTGCCTTTTTATCATTTCAGTCACATTTCCTGAAAGTTGCCAATTTTTTTTTTAAAATAGCTAAATTTGTTGCTAGGTGCTTTTTGAAGAAAATGTTGCTAAATCTAGCAAATTGGCAACAGTGTTTAAAATGCACTACAGTGATTTCTGTAGCTGATCAATGATTTGTTAATTCAGCTCATTAAAGTTTAAGCTGTTTTTAACAACCCACGATTGATTAAATGTTTTTCTAACATAATATGAAGAAACTTATTTTTAATTATTTGAGTGTATTACAAAAGTGTAGCATTGCACTTTTGGCGGTTACCGTACATTTCAATACATTCTGGATATTTTCTTGTGATCATTTGTGTCTCGACTTCATTAGTTTAATTTTTTTTTGGTGTAGGAACACGTTCCACTCCACTCCAGTTCAGTAGGTGGCGTTAATTCATCGTAAACATCTTTTCTCTCCGCCAGTAACAACACAAGAAGAAGAACAACAACAATGGCATGAATTATTCAGTCCTCTGATTTTGTTCTGTTGTGTTTGGTAAGTGCTGGTTTTACTACAGTTTAATCATTGTTGTCATGATTTAGATGTTGTGAATCATTTTAATGTGTATCAGTTGTTTCCCTGTAACCAAAGTGGAGTCAGTGCTGGAAACTGCAGAGATTCATTGAGGGATCATTAGTTCTGTGTCAGGAGGGCTTTTGATGGCATTTCAAGATTATTTTTCAGTCACTCAGAGTTTAGTGGTGTTGACTTTATTTGCCAGGCTGGAGATGGATCAGCCACATGCCCTGATTGGATCTAACAAATAATTTTTAATTTTTGAACATTTTAATTTGAACATTTAATGCTGTAAATTACCTACACAAACATTCCCTATAGTAACTTTCCTTACTATCTGTGCTGATTAGATGATTAGATAAAATGATCTAAGATTAAGGTAATTTACCAGCAAGTCAGTTTGTACTGGCTTATTTAATAAGAAATAAGTATAAAATGAAATATAAATGTAGTTTGGTGGCATGAGAGTTTGCAAACCTGTTTAAATGCAGTTGTCTCTCCTGAAAGTTCACAGCTGCTCCTCTAGTGTCATGAAAAATAACACTTTAATTCAAATAGTGAATAGATTGTAGAAGAGCAGGTCATTCCTTGTCAACTCAACTCAAGGTCCCCAGCTCAAATTTTCGATTTTGCTAATATTTATTCTGAAGAAAGATACACATGAATAGTGATGAAAGGCAAAATACTACATGCAGTGGATGAATATTTACGGAGTAATCCACTATTTTGTAGAGGGAGGTCAAAACGGATTTTTGTCACCTTAGATTCAGATTCAAGTAACGGGCGGTAAAAATGACTTCAGAAAGATGGCAGCATCATTATCGTATGTTTACACAGAGATTAATAGCCAATGATGACCATTCAAAAATGTGGAAACAGCACTTTTCAAGTTTTTTCTAAAAGTAAGATAAGGATGCTGCCATCTTTCTGAAGTCATTTTTACCTTTTTAAAATTGCCAGTTTGACGTCTCTACAAAATAGTGGATTACTCAGACCTCATAAATATTCATAATATTGTGGCTTTCGTCATTATACATGTCTGTCTTTCTTTAGAAAAAATATTAACAAAATCAAAAATTTGAGTTTCTGAAAATTTGTTGATTTGACAAGGAATGACCCAGCAACACGAAAAAATGAAATATCTGCCCCCTTTTTCTAACCATGTTAGTTGCATCATCGTATGATAAATTCTTTACATTTATTCAATCAATTCTGTTAATTAAATTGGGATGTTACCAAATTAAATCAGTGTCAACAAAATCTTCATCTTTGCACTGCGGAACACAGATAACACAGGCAAAGTCCTAAAGAGGTCTGGTAAAGAGCACTTCACGTCTCAAACTCAATTCCTGGAGGGCCGCAGCTCTGCAGAGTTTAGCTCCAACAAGCTTCAACTCACACCTGCTTGGAAGTTTCTAGTAATCCTGAAGACCTTGATTAGCTGGATCAGATGTGTTTGATTAGGGTTGGAGCTGAACTGTGCAGAGAGACCAGTGACCTAAAGCATCTGCTGCATACAAAGATCATCTTTAAAAAGTCAGTTTTACATGCATTCTAAATCATAAACATCTTAAAGACATTTTCTAAGTGTCTGACAGCACATTGCAGATGAGCAAACACTCTAAAACTGTGTTGACCAGATGATTTTGTGTATCTATGTATAATTAATCCAAATAATGTAATAATCTCAAGTTAATTAGATTAAGTGATTAGTAGTACATTGTGCTGATTAATTTGATTCATTATTAAAGATACGTAGTGCTGTCAATCGATTTTAAAAAACAAACAAAACTAATTAATCGCACATTTTTGCTGAAATTAATTGTGACTAATCCCACCTAACAGTAAAGTTTATAAATATACTTTAATATCACAATAATTTCACATTCAATCTTCAAATTAATGTACAAACAAAATAAAGACATTATATTTTTAGTATTTGTTTAATGGCATCTTTTTTTGTGACGGAAGGCGAGTATCACTGATGCCAATACTACTGATGTCTCTATAAACCTTTGACTATAGCCATTCAACATTACCATATAATTGAGAGCTGTCAATTTGAACATTTATTTGACTAAAACTAAAAGCACCAGTGGGTGGCGGCAAATCGTTGTCTCAACAGATGTTTATAAAAGTTCACATTGTTGCAGATGAAATATAACACAGATAACATTAAATAAATATTTTACCAGGTTAAATGTTTACTATTAGTATGTCAAACCCCATATAACTGAATTCTAATAGGCTTTTTACAGGTTAAAAGAAAATAAATTCTAACTACATTTAAGAAGACAACTCTAAAATTCTAAGATCATTATTTATGAAATTTTAAAATAAATGCAAATACTTTGTTTCTAAAAACTTGAATTACTGAGAACAGCTAAAAAATGTTAACAATTAATTATAATATAAATCATGGTCACACCACATGACATTTTTTAAGGCTATGGCCAATTCATTGAGATGAAAGAACACTAAAATCATGTGATTTTGCATTTTCATATGAATTTATGTGTACACAACATTCTTAATGTTTGAACAATTGCAATAGATATTATTTTTTTTATTCTAAAATTGGCATGTCGAAAATCTTTATATGTCAATGACCCAAATGTGTTTTTGACCTACACAGCACATGGTGTGAGAACAGTTTGCAATTTAGGGCTCCACATTAGGATGGACTCACTAACTTCAACGTTAGCTAGTTTCAGCCAGAGAAACCTTGCTGAAGCACAAGATGACATTAATGTTCTGTTGAGCAGATGAAAATTGTTACTTAATGAGAGAATGAAAACCAGAAAATTAATGTTGAATAATAAAATAAATTCCAAATTCTATTGCCTATCCTCACAGGATACCTAGAATCGGTGTTACAAGTACCTCAAACACATTGTTTTATTTTTTTGTAGCATAAACCCCATCAAACTGATGAGAGCTTCAGATCTTCCAGTGTTTCTCTATAGCGCTGAAACCTAAAGATGTCAGAGTTCTGTTCTCTGTGCAACTGATACTCAACTGCCATTGGCTCATCTGCGTTTCAGCGCTACAGCACCACACTAGTTAAACAACATTATCGCAGACCCTTACATTCAGTCATATGAGGTCAAAAGACTATTCAAGCCAAAAAATATTTGTTGATAATTGTATTGTGTAATTCCGTTTTTTTTTTTGTTTGTTTGTTTTTTTCTTTTTTAGATACAGTCATCCATAGTGCATAACAATGAGCTGTGACGTAAAGATGGAGTTTACTAAAGAGGAGATTGATGATGATGACACATGCCATCAGTGTGGAAAGAGCTTCACAAGTAAAAGAAGCCTCGAAGAACACATGAGAATTCACACTGGAGAGAAACCGTTCACATGCCCTCAGTGTGGAAAGAGCTTTGCACGTAGAGGATGCTTTATACTTCACATAAGGATTCACACCGGAGAGAAGCCGTTTGCATGTCGGCAGTGTGGAAAGAGTTTCATACGTAAAGACCACTTCAGATGTCACATGAGAACTCACACTGAAGAAAAGCCTTTCTCATGTCCTCATTGTGAAAAGAGTTTTTTGACTAAACGCCACTTTGATAGTCACATACGAATTCACACTGGAGAAAATCCATTCTCATGTACTCAGTGTGAAAAGTATTTTTTAACTAAAAACAACCTTGATAGTCACATGCGAATTCACACTGGAGAGAAGCCGTTCACATGTGATCAGTGCGGGAAGAGTTACAAATGGTCAAATAGTCTCCGAATTCATAAACTCTTTCACTCCGGAGAAAAGCCGTTTAAGTGTGATCAGTGCGATAAGAGGTTTGTTCTGGAGTCAGACCTGAAGGCTCACATGAAAACTCACACTAAAGAGAAGCTTTACTTGTGCTCTGTTTGTGGAAAGAGTTTTTCATGGCGGTTACGTTTTAAAGACCATATGAAAATACACTCTGGTGTGAAAGAGTATTTGTGCACAGATTGTGGTAAAGCCTTTACTACATCCACTCAGCTGAAAGTGCACCAGAAGATCCACACTGGAGAAAAACCGTACAAATGTTCGCATTGTGACAAGAGTTTCAAACAGTCTGGAGCCCTAAAGGACCATGAGAGAATTCACACTGGAGAGAAACCGTTTCAGTGCCGTCAGTGTGGCAGGAGATTCACCCATTCCAAAACTGCACTGATGCACACAAAGAAGCATTGCCCAAAATTAAAGTCAGTGTGACTGGAGAAACAAGACCTCCAGAGCTCAACGATTAATGAGAGTTGAATTATTGCCGTTGTTTTACTCTATCCTGTTATTTTGGATTTGAAATGCAAAAAATGTTCAGACATAACCTAAACGAGCCTGCTGACTTTCACATAAAATAAATGATCTATAGTAAAGTTACAAATGTTCATAATGACTGTTCATACACTTGCATTACTGTAATGATGTTAGAATTCACTGCTGCTGAAAAGAAACAAAATGAGATCCAGTTTTGAACTTCCCTGAAGGGAACCATCTTCAGAAATGTTTTCTTTTGGTATTTTCTCTTCATGTTACCTACTTCAGTCAATGAGTGAATTTACTAATTTACTGACTAAATTACTACAGTAACAAAACACGGCAGCTTGCAATAATTATCAAAGGTAAAATAAAAGGCAAAAGTAAAAACTGAAAATGCTGAGATATTCCTTTGCAAGTTCTGCAGCGTCAAACTGTGCTCTTTGATTATTGTAGCTGTACAAAACAACAGCACCTTAGTCTTTAGTCTGATTTACTGTAGTATGCTCTATTCACTCACATGAAATAATCATCCATTCATTTCCTTCCACCCCACTGGGAGATAAAACGTATAAGAAGTTATTATTATTCCTTCCCTGTTAATATGACCTGTAGAATAATAAAATGTCTTGTCACAATGAAGATTTATCATTCAGTAAATTTCAGTGTAACAGAAAGGAATCTGAGCAGATCACCATGTTTAAGGGACGAGTCTCTTCCACCTACAATCATTTCTGTTCTAGAAACTGATTAATGATTTGTTGATTTGTTAATGATCCCTGACGTGTTCATTCAGCTCATTGCAGTTTAGGCTGGATTTTAAAAACTTAAGTGAAACAGAGAACTTATGTCTAACTACTGTCTGTAGTCTGTTAAAAATGTGACTTGTATACAGCCTGTTTTTGGGGAAATTAAAAATAAATAAATAAATTAAATAAATGCATAATATATATCAGGTGTTTGTAACATAATTTAACAAAACATTTTTAATTGTTTGAGTTTATTAATAGTCTACAAAAGTGAAGTGTGTTTTGACGGTTCGAATGTGTCACCTGCGCATGTGCTATGAGCGATACCGCCTATGTTATTTTCAATATGATACTGATGCTTTTAAAGGCCAGTATCGGTGATACCGATCCGATACTTCTAAACTACACTTTTAAATTATTACATTTATTAAATTACTAAGAGCAAAATGGGTAATAATACCCACCTACATTTTTATTTGAAATGCATTTTAGCATTCAATATGCCTTAATTGCAACTTATTAGGTTATATTTTTGTTTACACGTGGTTAAAATATGTTTACTGTAGTGGTAACCATGGAAATCTACAAATACTATAGTTAAACTGGTCACTTTAATAAAACCATGGTTCATTTTCATAAGGGACTGCAGTGATAGTTGCATGCATAAAATGCAGCCTTTTTGTTCTGACAGTGTGTGATTTATATAAACATTACAGAATAGAACATGTTAATAAATGTAATTGCACAGTGTAGGCTACAATTTTAATTTGTTTATTGTGAAATAATATTGTTCTGAGCTGCCAATCCCAAAAGCATCAACACTTTATGGTACGTTTGGGAAACGCAGTCCTGTTTGCGTGTCTTCAGATGAGCAGGAAAATATGTCTTTTATACCCAGTTATTTACTAACAAAGGCAATCCGTCCAATTTAATACATATCGTATGCATTATTTTTTGTTAAAAATGCATAACTGGTAAATAAAACACACCATAGTGTCAATATTTTTTATTTTAGTATCAATTTCAGTGGGTCATTATACAATTAGGGGTAACGTTACATTTAGAATTTGACAATGTGAAGAAAAAAGTTTTCCTGTTTCCCAAAAACCCAAACATGACCTTACATAGCTGCTTTGAAACAATCTATATTGTATAAAGTGCTATATAAATAAAGGTGATCTGTAGGAATATGTTTGCTACTGTCCACCATGTTACCTTTACTGGGTAACACAGTTGACAGGTAACTTAGTTGACATTTTTAGTGTTTTGGGCCTATACTCAACATGGAAGACTAGAACTCCTGAGCATATAGTATGTTTAGAATCATATTTTCATAAACAAAACAAGTTTTAGTTAAATTGTCTTGTTAAAAAAAATTGCTGCAATAACACTTCAACTTCAACTACAACTTCAATAAGACACTCAATTAATCCACTCTTGACCACAGGTTTGCTAGTTTAACCAATATTAGGGAAAAGAGAGAGAACAACTTCTAGTGTTTCATCCATGTGCTTCTAGAGGAAATATCATCATACTGTGCAAATAAAACAAGTAATATCACAATAAACACTTATTATTTTTTAAGCACACACCCAAATGTCTTGATAACCTAATCTTACTGAAGGCAAAACTAATTAATATTTATATATTTATATATCAGGTAATTTTCATGCTTAAATGCAGACTACAATGAGCAACTTTACAAAAGTTTTGCACAGCTGAAAACCAGGGTTGTATATGACCATTTTTGAACAAAAGATGGCTTTTTCAACATACACAGGCACATCTCAATAAAGTAGAATGTTGTGGAAAAGTTCAATTATTTTTAGTAATTCAGCTGAAATTGTGAAACTCGTGTTTTAAATAAATTCAGTGCACACAGACTGAAGTAGTTTAAGTCTTTGGTTCTTTTAATTGTGATGATTTTGGCTCACATTTAACAAAAACCCACCAATTCACTCACAATCTCAACAAATTAGAATACTTCATAAGACCAATTGAAAAAAAAAAAAAAAAACATTTTTAGTATATTGTTGGCCTTCTGGAAAGTATGTTCATTTACTGTATATGTACTCAATACTTGGTAGGGGCTCCTTTTGCTTTAATTACTGCCTCAATTTGGCGTGGCATGGAGGTGATCAGTCTGTGGCACTGCTGGGGTGGTATGGAAGCCCAGGTTTCTTTGACAGTGGCCTTCAGCTCATCTGCATTTTTTAGTCTCTTGTTTCTCATTTTCCTCTTGACAATACTCCATAGATTCTCAATGGGGTTCAGGTCTGGTGAGTTTGCTGGCCAGTCAAGCACACCAACACCATGGTCATTTAACTAACTTTTGCTGCTTTTGGCAGTGTAGGCAGGTGTCAAATCCTGCTGGAAAATGAAATCAGCATCTTTAAAAAGCTGGTCAGCAGAAGGAAGCATGAATTGCTCTAAAATCCCTGGTGAAAAAACCAGCATATGCTGGTAGGTATGTTTTGATGCTGGAATGCTGGTTAGGTAGGTTTTGATGCTGGTTTAAGCTGGTCCTTAGCTGGTTTATGCTGGTCCTTAGCTGGTTTATGCTGGTCCTTAGCTGGTTTATGCTGGTCCTTTGCTGGTTCGTGCTGGTCCTTGACCAGCTTAAACCAGCATCACAACATACCTAACCAGCATTCCAGCATCAAAACATACCTACCAGCATATGCTGGTTTTTTCACCAGGGATGTCTTGGTAAACGGGTGCAGTGACTTTGGTTTTCAAAAAACACAGTGGACCAACAGCAGCAAATGACATTGCACCCCAAATCATCACAGACTATGGAAACTTAACACTGAACTTCAAGCAACTTGGGCTATGAGCTTCTCCACCCTTCCTTCAGACTCTGGGACCTTGGTTTCCAAATGAAATACAAAACTTGCTCTCATCTGAAAAGAGGACTTTAGACCACTGGGCAACAGTCCGTTTATTCTTCTCCTTAGCCCAGGTAAGACGCCTCTGACGTCGTCTGTGGTTCAGGAGTGGCTTAACAAGAGGAATATGACAACTGTAGCCAAATTCCTTCACACGTCTGTGTGTGGTGGCTCTTGATGCCTTGACCCCAGCCTCAGTCCATTCCTTGTGAAGTTCACACAAATTCTTGAATCGATTTTGCTTAACAAGCCTCTCAAGGCTGCGGTTCTCTCGGTTGGTTGCGCATCTTTTTCTTCCACACTTTTTCCTTCCACTCAACTTTCTGTTAACATGCTTGGATACAGCACTCAGTGAACAGCCAGCTTCTTTGGCACTGAATGTTTGCGGCTTACCCTCCTTGTGAAGGGTGTCAATGATTGTCTTCTGGACAACTGTCAGATCAGCAGTCTTCCTCATGATTGTGTAGCCTAATGAACCAAACTGAGAGACCATTTTGAAGGCTCAGAAAATATTTGCAGGTGTTTTGAGTTGATTAGCTGATTGGCATGTCACCATATTCTAATTTGTTGAGATAGTGAGTGAATTGGTGGGTTTTTGTTAAATGTGAGCCAAAATCATCACAATTAAAAGAACCAAAGACTTAAACTACTTCAGTCTGTGTGCACTGAATTTATTTAATACACAAGTTTCACAACTTGAGTTGAATTATTGAAATAAAATAACTTTTCTATGACATTCTAATTTATTGAGATACACCTGTAGTAGTGTGATTGGGGACATGAGATGTAACCACAAATGGAATGGCCCACTTATATACAGCCTGGTTTTGAGCTGTAAAAAAAAATATAAGCTCAAAACCAGGCTGTATATAAGTGGGCCATTCCATTTGTGGTTACATCTCATGTCCGTGAAGTATATTTTTATATATATATATATATATATATATATATATATATATATATATATATATAGGTGTTTATAACATAGTGTAATGAAACATTTTTAATTGTTTGAGTTTATTAACAGCCTACAAAAGTGAAGTGCATTTTGACGGTTCGGACACCGCGCATGTGCACTAATGTCCACTAGGTGACATCGGAAGAAAACAACTGCAACACCGGTTATTTCAGTATATTCTTGATATTTTCTTCTGTGTGATTTGTGTTCATATTGGTTAAACTTTTTGTGTAGCAACAGTTCAAGCTCTTGTTCTTACACATCGAAACGCCCCCTCCAGTTCAGCAGGTGGCGCTAATTCATCTTAAACTTCTTTGCGCTCCGCCAATAACAAAACACGAAGAAGAAGAACAACAACAAACAGCGGAATTCTTCAGTTCTCTTATCTTGTTCTGTTGTGTTTGGTAAGTGCTGGATTTAATTCAGTTTAATCAGTGTTCTTATGATTTAGATGTTGTGAGTAATTTTAATGTGTATCAGTTGTTTCCCTGTAACCAAAGTGGACTCAGAGCTGGAAACTGCAGAGATTGATTGAGGGATCATTAGTTCGGGTGCTGAGAGGATATTTGGTGACATTTAAAGATTTATTTTCATCGCAAAATTTCTTCTGTCATTCACGGAGTTTCGCGGATTCACTCCGTGTTTAAATCAGATTTAAACGCCTCTGTTTGGATCTAAAAATTAATTGTTTTAATTTTTGACAGTTTTAATCTTGATGCTGTGAACTGCCCATACAAACAATCCATATATTATCTTTCCTTACTGTCTGTACTGATGAGATGGCTACCTAAAATTACCCAAGATTAAGGTCATTTACCAGCAAATCCAGCAAGTTTTTACTGGGTTATTTAATAAAATACGTATATAAAATCAAATGTAAATGTATTTGGGTGGCGTGAGAGTTTGCAAACCTATTTAAAATGCAGTTGTTACTCCTGAAACTTTGCAGCTGCTTCTCATTAAAAATAAATACTTTATATACAAAAGTGAGCAAAGAGTGTGACTGTGCAATAGTGGCATAAAATTAAATCTTGGGATGTTGGGATTTTGTCAATAATTTTGTGCATTTTTGTGATTTAGGCCTGTACAGCTGATGCACAAATCTTTTCATATGCTACATTTTCTGTGCAGTGGTCAGTTCACAACAGTGACAGAAATGAACTTTTATATTAGGGAAGATGTTTTCCTCCTATTTCTATTTCTTTTAATTAATATATTTAATAAATTCAGTTAGAATAACAAAGTAAAGCATCTGCTGTGTACAAACATTCAATAATTCAGTCTTTAAAAAGTAAACATCTTAAAAATATTTAGAAAATGTCTATTTAACTTCTGATATAGTATGTTCATACTGTACTTGAGAATCTTATTTTTGCAGACCTAGTAATGTAATTCCTTTTTTTCTTCTCCTTTTTTCAGATTCGGTCCTCCATGCCACATAACGACGAGCTGTGACGTTGTGAAGATGGAGTCTGTTAAAGAGGAGATTAATTATATATGCCCTCAGTGTGAAAGGAGCTTCACGTGTAAAAGTAACCTCCAGGAGCACATGAGAATTCACACTGGAGAGAAACCGTTCACGTGCCCTCAGTGTGGAAAGAGCTTCAGACAGAAAGGAGTCTATATGGTTCACATCAGGATTCACACCGGAGAGAAGCCGTTCGTGTGTCAGCAGTGTGGAAAGAGTTTCATAAGTCGAGGAAGCCTTAGCTTTCACTTAAAGTCTCACACTAATGAGAAACCGTTCACGTGCTCTCAGTGCGAAAGGAGTTTTTTGACTAAAAGCCACCTTAATAGTCACATGAGAATTCACACGGGAGAGGAGCCGTTCAGATGCGACCAGTGCGGAAAGAGCTTCAAATGGTCAAACAGTCTCCGAGTCCATAAGTTCATTCACTCTGGAGAAAAGCCGTTTAAGTGTGATCAGTGTGATAGGAAGTTTGTTTCAGAATCAGACCTAAAGACCCACATAAAAAATCACAAAAAGTAGAAGCTTTACTTGTGTTCTGTTTGTGGAAAGAGTTTTTCATGGCTGTTGTGTTTTAAAGACCATCTGAAAATACACTCTGGTGTGAAAGAATATTTGAGCACAGATTGTGGTAAAGCTTTTACTGCGGTTGCTCAGCTGAAAGTGCACCGCAGGATCCATACTGGAGAAAAACTCAAGAAGAGTTTCAAACAGTCTGGTGCCCTAAAAGACGTTGAGAGAATTCACACTGAGGAGAAGCTGTTCCAGTGCTTTCAGTGCAGCCGGAGATTCAGACATTATTGTCACAAAGAAGCGTTGCCCTAAATTAAAGTCAGTATGAGTGGAGAAACAAGACCTTATGAGCTCAACGATTAATGAGAGCTGAATTATTGTCCTTGTTTAATCTTCTAATGTTATTTGTGATTCGAAATGTGAAAATGCATCTTGCTGAGCATGCCGTCTTTGACAAAATATAAATGATCTGTAGTAAAGTTACACATATTCATTGTTTCACACTTGAATTACTGTAATTGTGTTTCTAGAATTCACTGCTGCTGAAAATAAACAAAATGAGGTCCAGTTTCTGTTCAAACATTCACTTGTAAAGATGGACACTTATTAAAACAAATATTCCACCTTGAGGACTGAACCTGAGTCATTCTGAGTTCACTTGCTTTATATAATTTCAACCCTGAAGGGAACTAGAATTTTTTTGAATTTTTTTCTTTTGGAATTTTATTTTCATGTCACCTGTTACTAGAACATAATTTAAGGAAACATTTTGATGTTCTCACCCCATTGTCATCCAAGATGTTCATGCCTTTCCTCAGTCGTAAACAAATTGTTTTTTTTTTTTTTTTTGTGGAAAACATTTCAGAAGTTATCTCCATATAGTGGACTTCTATGGTGCCCCTGAGTTTGAACTTCTAAAATCTAGTTTAAATGCAGCTTCAAAGGGCTCAAACGATCCCAGCCGAAGAAGAAGGGTCTTATCTAGTGAAATAATTGGTCATTTCAAAAAAGAAAAACACACACACACACGCAGACTTTACATACTTTTTAAAACTCAAATGCTTGTCTTGTCTATTCGGTTTTGAAGTTGGACGAGAAAATGAGATGGGAGTTTCTCAACATACACTGACTGTATTGACCCAGAAATACACAGAGTATGCATGCACATCACAGAGCTAGACAAGACGAGCATTTGAGGTTAAAAAATATATGCATTTTTTTTTTTTTTTTTTTTTTAGAAAATGACCAATCGTTTTGCTAGATAAGACCCTTCCTCCTCCGTTGGCATCATTCAGAGCCCTTTGCATTTAAACTGCATTTTGGACGTTTAAATTCACAGGCACCATACAAGTCCACTATATGAAGAAAAACTTTTTTTTTTTTTTTTTTTTGTGCTGTTGTGAGGAAAGACAGGCATAAACATATTGGATGACAACTGGGTGAGTACATTACCTGTATATTTTTATTCTGGAACTGAACCACTTTAATTTACTTACAGAATTACTACGGTAAGCGGTGCAGGGCACACTACAATAATAATCAAAGTGTGAAAAAATCCTCAAAAGTTAGGCAAAAGTAAAATGTGAAACTGCTAAGATATTCCTTAGCAAGTTCTGCAATCATTCCCATTCTAGAAACTGATTAATGATTTCATGTAATTTTTCCTGACGTGTTCATTCAGCTCACTGCAGTATAGGCGGTATTTTTTTTGTTTTTTTATTTTTTTTTTTTTTTAACAAACTACCATTGACTGTCCAAAAAGTATTCAGTTTGGGGGAAATTAAAAAAACAAACAAACAAACAAACAAAAATAAAATAAATAAATAAATGCACAATATATGAGGAGTTTCTATAACTTAATTTATGGAAACATTTTTAATTTGAGTATAGTAAAGTAAAGTATACTTTGGGCTTTTGACATTTCGAACAGCCACTAGGTGGCACTGGAAGAAAGCATTTATTCTGAAAAGCATTTCATTCAATTCTATTCAATTCATATTTATTTGTATAGCGCCTTTCACGATACATTTTTACAATATATAAGTTTTTACAATATATTTAGTAGTGATATATTTAGTATTTCATCAAGCATTTCATTTAGAAAGCGATTAAACAACACTTTGCCCTAAATTTAGTACATTTTTGATATTTTCTTCTTTGTGATCATTTGTGTCTCGACTTCATATTAGTTTTTTCACAACTTTTTTGTGTAGTAACACTCCACACCTCCAGTTCAGCAGGTGGCGGTAATTCATCCTAAATGTCTTTGTTCTCCGCCAATAACAACACAAGAAGAAAAAGAACAACAACAAACAGCGCGAACTCTTCAGTCCTCAGGTGTTCTGTGTGTTTGGTAAGTGCTGGTTTTAGTTCAGTTTAACTTCTGTGTAACTACAGTGGACTCAGTGCTGGAAACAGCAGAGATCGATTGATTCATTAGTGCTGGTGTCAGAGGATTCAGTCACGGAGTTTCGCGGATTCACTCCGTGTTCAAAGTGTCATGAAGCTGTTTCAGCACTGCTCGTTCACACCTCAGATTTGAAAAAGATTTAAGAAATAGGCAAGAAAAGCTGTGGAAAAGTGGGAGTGAGGAGAGGAGAAAACAACCAATAAAACACAGATCTATAACACACTCACTATACAGACAAATGAATATTAAAATATGAGAAAGAGAGAAAGAAAGAAAAAACAGACAACAACAGAGATATATGGGCCACCCTGATATATTTTTAAAAATATAATAATGAACTCTCAAGACATCTTATCATTAGAGACTAACAACTATCACAAACTATCAGGTTTGCTTTGGTTCCCATGCTGGAGCTGAATCAACCACACATTTCTATTTGGATCTAACAGGTTATTTTTACATTGTGACATTTTTAATCTTAATCCTGTAAACTGCCCACACAAACATTCCCTGTATTAACTTTCCTTTACATCTATGCTGATTAGATGGCTACATAAAATGGCCTAAAATTAAGGTAATTTACCAGCAAATCAGTTTGTACTGGCTTATTTAATAAAATATAAAATATAAATTCAAATGTAAATGTAGTTGGGTGCCGTGAGAGTTTGCAAACCTGTTTAAATACACTTGCCACTCCTGAAACTTTGCAGCTGTTCTCGAGCATCATAAAAAAATAAAACTTTAATTGCAGTAGTGAATAGACTATAGGCTACCGAAGCAAGCAAGGAGTGCAATACTGGCAAAGAAATGTTGATTTTGGGATTTTGCCAATAACAGTAATTAGACTACATCTGAGTGGATTTTTGTGATAGTTTAGGCCTGTTCTGTATGTTGTGTGCATCATCTTATGTCAAATTATGTTTTTATTTTTATTTTTATTTTTTTTACCTTTATTCAACCCGGAAGTCTCATTGAGATTTTAAATCTCTTTTACAAGAGAGACCTGGTCAAGGTAGCAGCCATATAGTAAAACTATTCTAAAATACAACAACTACACATTACAATAATATTTAAACATAAGCTTCCAGTACCACTCTCTTTATGATGACTTTATTAAATTTGTATTAAATTAAATTATTTAGATTTGGATCTTTTTGCCAATTATTCCATGCCCAGGGTGCATGCAGGTTTCCCCAGTTCTGTACAAACTCAAGGTTTGTTAAAAAGCAAACACTTGGAAGAGCGTAGCTGGTAAATGCCAGAACAAAGACAAAGAAGAGTACAGAGATAACCTGTAAGTTTACCTAACGTTGCTTTATAGATAAAAATGTACCAGTGCTGTTTTCTACGTATATAGCTAATGATGTCCATCCCACCATCTCATAAAAAATGCAATGATGAGTCTGGGATTTTGCATTTGTAATAAAAAGTAGTGAAGCATGGTATACTGAATCAAGGCTTTTTAAGATAAAGGAGGCTGCATGCTTGTATAATAATATATCACCATAATCAAGCACAGTTAGTAAGCTTCTACAAGTTTCTTTTTGGCATTAAAAGTAAAATTAGATTTATTTCTAAAATAAAAGCCAAGCTTCAGTTTGAGCTTATGTATTAAAATTGTTAGTCTAATTACACGTTGTGCTGATTAGTTAATCCAATTAATGTTTAATCTTAAATTAATTAGGTTAATCAAATGGCACATTGTGCTGAATAATTAAAATCATTATTAAAGGTAAGACGTTGCAAAAAAGTAGCTTTAGAAGGAAGTATGTTGATTCAGCATACAAAAACGCAAGTGAATACGGAAATATACAGTTATTTTCTGGAAATCAACAATGCTCTAAATATAAAACTAAAAGGTCTTTCATGCAGAAGAATTTTTTTTGCATAATGATACATTCAAAGGTTAATGGCCAAACAAATGTTTATAAAAGTTCAAGTTGTTGGAGATGAAATACAACACAGAAAACATTAGATAAATATATTTTTTTACCAGGTTAAATGTTGATTATTAGTAATTCAAACCCCTATATCTAAACCTTTCTACTTACTGCCGGTCCCACACATCTGTAATGGTTATAGATTTTTTAATGCTTTTTATCTGTGTACAATGGATTAGAGTGTGCATGGAAATAGTAGACCACACGGGTACTTTTGGCATACTATTTTCAACATACTGTGCTTTGGGACACTCTTGTTCTAATGTCATTTAGGATGGATATTATGAACATTGGGATGCAGGGACGGTCTTTATGGTTGGCTTACTGAATTATTGACTCAATTAGGTCAAAATGGTTGATATATTCAGTAATTAAACAATCAGGGTTTTAGTGTTTATAGGTGATATTTATGTTGGATAAAATCCTTCTTTAGGGGCTTCAGACCCCTGTAGATCACAGCCTGGACTTAACCCCAAAGTATACTGTGGTTTTTAAACATACATGAGGGTCCACTACAGCACCACACTGGTCAAACTGCATTATTGCAGACCCCATTATTCGGTCATATGAGATCAAAAAACATTTCAAATACATTTGAGAATTGTTTATTTTCGATAATGTTGACTAACTGTTTCAGTCCTAGTTTATGGAGTAATGCATGTGTAATTACTTTTTTTTTTTTTTCCCCAGATACAGTCACCCATAGCGCATAACAATGAGCTGTGACATAAAGATGGAGTTTATTAAGGAGGAGATTGATGATGATGACACATGCCATCAGTGTGGAAAGAGCTTCACAAGTAAAAGAAACCTTGAAGAACACATGAGAATTCACACTGGAGAGAAACCATTCACATGCCCTCAGTGTGGAAAGAGCTTCGCACGTAAAAGATGCTTTATGCTTCACATAAGGATTCACACCGGAGAGAAGCCGTTTGAGTGTCAGCAGTGTGAAAAGAGTTTCGCAAGTCGAGGAACCCTTAACATTCACCTAAGCGTTCACAGTATTGACAAACCATTCAAATGCCCTGAGTGTGAAAAAAAGTTTTGGACGTAAAGACCACTTCAATCGTCACATGAGAACTCACACTGGAGAAAATCCATTCTCATGTCCTCATTGTGAGAAGAGTTTTTCAACTAAAACTCACCTTGATAGTCACGTACGAATTCACACTGGAGAGAAGCCGTTCACATGTGATCAGTGCGGGAAGAGTTACAAATGGTCAAATAGTCTCCGAATTCATAAACTCTTTCACTCTGGAGAAAAGCCATTTAAGTGTGATCAGTGCGATAAGAGGTTTGTTCTGGAGTCAGACCTGAAGGCTCACATGAAAACTCACACTAAAGAGAAGCTTTACTTGTGCTCTGTTTGTGGAAAGAGTTTTTCATGGCGGTTACGTTTTAAAGACCATATGAAAATACACTCTGGTGTGAAAGAGTATTTGTGCACAGATTGTGGTAAAGCCTTTACTGCAGCCACTCAGCTGAAAGTGCACCGCAGGATCCACACTGGAGAAAAACCGTACAAGTGTTCACACTGTGACAAGAGTTTCAAACAGTCTGGAGCCCTAAAAGACCATGAGAGAATTCACACTGGAGAGAAACCGTTTCAGTGCCGTCAGTGCGGCAGGAGATTCACCCATTCCAAAACTGCACTGATGCACACAAAGAAGCATTGCCCAAAATTGCCAAAAAATTAAGAAACTAGACCTTAAGATCTCAACAGGTACTGAGTGCTAAATTATTGCCCCTTTTTAATCTTACAAGGTCATTTTTGATTCAAAATGTGAAAAATGTTCAAACATGCCTTACTGAGTATTGTCTTTCACAAAATTATTTGTGCAGAAGTTACAGATCTTCATTAATTTAGTGTGAGGTTAACTGAATTTACTTCACTGATCAGGTTGAGGTCTGAGGTTAATTGGGTCAATGAAATAATTACCTGAAAAGGAACAAAATGAGATCCAGCTTGTTAAAACATCTACTTGTAGAGATGGACTTTTATTAAAACAAATATTCCACCCTGAGCACTGAACCCGAGTCATTCTTCACATCCTTACATGAACATTTGAAGTTTACTGGCTTGATGTAATTTCAACCCTGAAGGGAACTATCTCCAGAAGTTTTTCTTTTGGCATATTCTTTCTTCATTTTCTTTCTAATAACACAGACTATAGTGATAATCAAAGGTAAAAAATACTCATAAGAGCACCCAGAAGTAAATATTAAGACATTAAATATTCATCCATTCTTCAATTCCTTCCACCCCTTTGAGCTGATACCCATAAGAAATTATTATACCTTCCTTATTGATGTACCCAATATAAATTCTATAGAATAATTGAATGTCTTGTTTTTATGAAGATTTACCATTCAGTAAATTTTAAAGGAACTGAAAATTGAGGAATTTGAAGTCTCTTTGACCCAAAATTAACTGCAATAAATTCTGCTGTATTAGCTGATGAATGATCTTTTTAACATGTGAATTCAGCTCAGTTTAGACATTTAACAATCTGTCAATTAATCAAAAAAAACTGTTAAAGGGGTCCTATTATGTTTTTTTTTTTTTCACTTTTTGAATTTTAGTCAAGTGTGTGGTGTGTATGTTTGGACATAAAAAATCTACAAAGTTACAAATGTCAAAGTCAAAGTTTTTCATTTAAAAAGAAAATCCCTTTTCAAGAACTACAATGAATGGCTACAGAGTTTGTTTTCTGTATGTTATGGTGACACAATGCTGTCCATTAGAATATCATTAAAAGAAATCTCACCTATGGAATTTCAAATGGTTGGGGGGTGAGTAGGGACAAGGTGGGGAATTAGCTTAACTTTAGTGATGCAGCGCGGAGAGCCACTTCAACGAGCCGTAGCGTGGCAGGTATAAACACAAGCATTGACTAGAGTGGCCGCTTCAGAGCAGCAACGCGCCACAGAAGTGCGAAGTGTGTGGTAAGACATTTATTCATCATACAGTCTATATAGCTTCACTTATAACGCAAGTGTTTTTTAAAATGCATAAACTTGCACTAGACTAGGCTCGGCTAATCAGTGATGATGTTCCTTGATAATGTTAATGTTATGCTGCTTTTTGCCTTTTTCTGGAGCTTGTTTTGGGCAGTATGTAAAATAATTAAATAAATTAGCACAATAATATCATGTATCAGCGATCTCAAGACTTTGTAAAAGAGCCTAATAGGACCCCTTTAAGTATAACACTCTGGTTACTAATGTAACCTTGGTTCGAGCATTGCATTTACCATGCTATGGAGAAAGATGCTTTCTTTAAATACTGAAGCCTGATTTGTTAACGTTTGTGTAGCTGCATGGATAAATGGCATTCCAATCCTAAGGTGAGGGCCCTAAGTGACCAGAGGTACATATTGGTATAGTCTGCCAAAATGTAGGCTATAAAACCTAGCAAAGGTAGACAACAAAGACCAGCTGACTGCCACCCACATCTCCAATAAAGACTCTACTGGACAAAGCTCAAGAGGTGGCCATTCCCCTAGTGGAGTCAGCCCTCACTCCAATGGGCACTGCAAGCCCACGCAGAACCTGATTTTACCAAGTACTACATGTTCTTGGATTAACATCTTTGTTGACCCTGGAACAACATTGTGATTAACCAATCAGATAAAAAAAAAAAAACAGTTTATAGTTTTTGTGAAGTTTAGGCTTACAATCCGTGTTTGGTGCTTGTACATCAGTGTCATTCATCTATCATTTCCTCTGATTTTAGGGATTACTCATGGGTAAGGTTAGGTTTAGGTGTAGAGATGTAGTCAAGTTTACATTTTTGGAAAAAATTGTGGTTCCAAGGTCAACAAAATATGTTGACCCAGGAACACATCTAACTGGAATCAGGATGTGCGCAAGCCTACTGAGGCATACACCAGTACTGTTACCCAGTAGGATAATCTCTGCCTCCAAACTACACAAAGAGCTGCTCTGATTGCTGAAACTGGCTAGAGCGTTCTATATATATACCTTAAGAGCCTGGATCAGGCAGAGTAAATTTGCACCCTGCTCGTCCTCTAAAGCAGGAAGAGCTACAAGGGTAATAACCTGTGCCCTGAATGGAGTAAAGAGCACTTTAGGCACATAGCCACAGCTTAAGGATGACTTTGCAATCGTTAGGCTACTGAGACCACCAGCAGGTTGCCCATTCACTTGACTGATGCTAAAGCCAGCAGGAGGACAATCTTAGGTGACAGGGATTGTAAATCAGCCAAGTTAATTGGTTCAAACAAGGTTATTGAAGGGCCCTGAATACTGTGGATGGGTCCCAGGTCGGAACAGTATGAGGGCAAGGTGGATTGAGTCTTTTGCCTCCCCTCAAGAACTTAACGACTAAATCATTTGCTCCTACAGATTGGCCGGCCATGAGTGCGTGATTTACTGTGATGATCCCCAAGTATACTTTGAGCATGGAACCCCTTATCCCGCAACTCTTGTAAAAAGGATAAGATGGACGACATGTTGCAAGATGACAGGACTTTGTCCTGGATTGCACACCAGTCAAAGAAAGCAGACCATTTAAGGGTGTAGAGGTGTCTAGTAGTTGTGGCTCTGGCCTCTGAGATAGTGTTGGTGACAAGCAGCTGCAAAGGCTCCAAAACTCAGGTTGGGGGTACCAAATCATTGCTCTCGCCTGGGAGAAAAGGTCTTTCTTCAGTGGAAACGACCATGAGGCTGGAGAACCAGAGTGGGGTCACCAAGAGGATCAAGCATCTGAGCTTCCTGACTCGTCTGATGATGTAAGGGAGCACCAGAGAAAAGGGATATAGGCATGCACTGGGACGTTTGTGTGCTTTTCATTCCCATTTTCAGTCCAAGAGTATGAAGGCCACTACTGCCATGTTGTCTGATTGGACAAAGATGCGGTGCCTCTGTAGAACTGGAGGGAGGGTTTTAAGGGCCAGAAAAACTGCCATCATTTTCAGGTGCTTAATATGAAGGCACTGCTTAAGGCTGGACCAGGAGTCAGATGCCAGTCTGCCCTCGTACAGTTCTCCTCAACCTGAACTGGAAGCATCTGTCATGATCATGTTCCTTTTGAAGGTCAGTCCCAGTTGGACACCTGTCTGGTAAAGGAAAGGGGCCTTCCAAGGGCCATAGTGCTGACACATTGGTGGGGACACCTTAAGGTGGAGGCATTCTAGATGTCAAATGCAGGATGGGATGTGCTCTGACCCAGCTGGGATCTGGACTTATGGTTGGATAGGATATACAAGCTTTCCTGGAAGGAGGTCCCATCACGGCAGGACTCAATCTTCCCTTCTTTACTCATGATGCATCAGAAGTGCTTTGTCTATGACTCAGGGTCCAGCATTATCTTAGCGGTCTTAGCGGTCCATCCCAGGGCTGTGGGAGTCAAGGATGCATTGCAGCATGATACACATAGTCTCTCTATTAGCTTTGACTTTTAGCTATTAAAGTCTTTCAACATGAAGTGAAGAGTTTGATGAAGTCTCCTTTACATCAAGGGATAAGCACAAGCTCAATATTAGCCTTGCTGGGTGCTACAGCCCTTCTTATATCAGAAGATGTTGTTGAGGTGTTTATGAGCTTCATTCCCATTATTGGCTCTGTGGTGGCAGAAGGAATGTCTTATCTGACTGTCTCAAGTATGCTAAAGACAGTTCTGATAGGTGCTGTTGGCGTCACTGGAGACTGAAGTGGAAATGTTAAAATGACATGAGTATTCAACAGTATTTATAACTAATTTGCTTTTGGGGCATTTATAGAAAAAAAGCATTTTTCACAATTAAGTTTTCTTTGGAGAATTGTGGTACTTTTGTTGAATATACAAATGTATATTCTCTTTTATGTCTTTTTAACTTTATAGTTTGGTTTTGGCTTCCTCTTGTTGAATTACACTGAATCTTGATACATTATACATTAAAACTTTTATCACTTTGAGATGTGTTTTATATTTAGATCTAAATGTGCTGTACAGGGAAAAAATTGTATATTCATTTCAATTTGATGCCATTTAAGGAAGTGCTGTATAGAGCAATACTCCTACTCATTTTTCGTTTTGAGTCAAATAAAGGTCACAGCTGCATGTTGCATTTACATGTGCACGTCATCCCCACCACTTTTTTTAAAAAGCCATTGAAACAATAGCATGA
The DNA here is from genome assembly GCF_022985175.1 of Labeo rohita. NCBI lineage: Eukaryota > Metazoa > Chordata > Actinopteri > Cypriniformes > Cyprinidae > Labeo > Labeo rohita. Next base: position 1,342,817 of record NC_066870.1, on the reverse strand, counting down.
GGAAGGCTTACAACGCAAAGAAACTGCATCTCCAGTCTGCTGTTTTTCATAAGTTAATTCATACACAAAACACATTCATGCCACATATCAGGATTTATACACTAAAAACGGCCATAGAAAGTATTCTACTCATATGAAGCTGGAAACATGAAGATACATTTCTAGCTCTGACTGATTTTAAATAATAATTTTTACTGATTTTAATTGTAATCAATTCAACATATATGATTAGACTGTAAATATTGCTGTAAAAACTATATGCGACGTTTTCTTTATCGAATAGTAAAAAAATAAATAAATAAATAAAATATCATCCCTCTTTGTTCTCTTTCTTTGGACCATGGTCTCTGTTCCATGTGGCTGTTTTTATTTTTACCAAACAGGACTGTAATCATGCCTAACAAGTATATCTTACTCTCATTACTATGGTGAAAACATTTTGCCTTTTGAAATAACTTATAACCTGGGTGTGTATAATCGCTTTATAGTTGTTTGAGACAGTGACTGTTTAGCAAATGTCCTGACACTCTTTATTCATGACTTACTATACTGCTTTTCATTAACAAGAAGTTATAGAACTGGTTTGAAACAATTAAAAGCAATCTTTTGAAAAGTAAGCCGTCAAAACTCTATTGTTCAAATATAATGAGGCCTCAAAGATTCATCCAGTATTTCCACACAAGAAATAAAAAAGAATGTGGCTGCAGCATGGAAAAAACCATGCCATCCTATTTTAAGCTTCCTATTTGAATGCAGTTATACCCCATATAGTGTCCAAAATTGGAAAATTTGGTTCAATTAGACTCTAAAGTAATAAAATACTTTTAGTTTCAACTAACTTTCCACTTTCCTGCTCCAAAAATAATAAATACATTATTTAATTAATAAATTAATTATTAATTAATTGAAGGTGATTTGCCTTCTGATTAAAAATATTTAGAAAAATGTCTTATTCAGATCAGCCAAATACCAACATTATTTTGTTTTCATCTAAATGTTTATTCATTTGTAATTATGAAGGACTAAGGAGTTTTTCAGATTGTTTTTGTGTGTTAAATATGCTATGTATAAACCATGCAGTTTCCATATACCCTGAAACACAATGTTGACAGCAACATAAATATCATTTACACATAAACACCTTTAGAGATGTTTATGAATCTTTATTAAATCAATATTAATTTAATGGAATTAATCAGTTCATTCTCATTAATCAGTTCATCAGTCCAATCTAGATGTGCAGACAGAACCAGAATCTTGTACACTGCAGTAACATGGGTGTAGCGATGCCTCTGGGTGTTAATGCACAGATATGAACAAAAAGTCTCTGACTATGTTACTACGGTGATTCATAGCAGTGAAAGTGAAAGTATTTCTTGGGTGGAACTTGGTTTCGTTTTGCATGAAGTAGAAAAGTTTAGGTCTGGGCTTCACAGGCTTCACTTCAGATCATATGCTGTCAGGATCTTCTTGCTGCTCAAAATAATTTGGTAAGTAAGATACAGGCTAATTGGCTCTATAGTACGGTGACCGGGAGGGGACACCTTCGGTTCACTTAAGTTTGTCGTGGCCACGACATATCAACTCGTGGGAACGTCATATTATGTCGTGGCCACGAGATCATTTTGTCGAGGTAACGACATCCTTATGTCGTGGCCACGAGATGCTATGCTGAGGGAAAGACATCCATTTCTCGTGGCCACGTCTTATTATGTTGAGGAAACGACATGCGCTTCTCGTGGCCACGAGTTTAATGCGTAAACAAACCTGCGTGACCATAGTAACCCGGGATTATCAGAGATAGATTTATTACCATTTTATTTTGAATTAAGGAATTATTATATTAATTATTATAGAAATTAATACAATATTAAATGATTATATTAACAACAGGGGATGCTGTCTATGTGAATTCTGTCTGTGCGCGAAAAAAGTTTATCATTAATAAATATTACCCAAAGTACATCAAATTAAATAGGCCTACAAGATATTTTTATCCAACCTTCTATTAACTGATCGTTTTTTCATCATTATTATTATTATTATTATTAATTTTAGCCTATTATTTTATTTTCGTTTCTGTTCCATCTCTTTACTGTACGTTCTATATGTAAATACTGTAAATGCTCGACATATGTTATATGACTGGGATTTTTACTGGAATGCAGTTTAAAGGTTGAATTATTTTATTTTGCTTCGTCTAATTATAGTGTTTCACTGAGGAATGAATCATTCACGTAGTTTAATTTGTAAATGAAAACACACTAATTTATCGTCACACACGGGCATAAATACAATCGTAAAGTCAAAACTTTATTGGCATAATTGTCAAGCATTAATAAAGTTAGCTCTAACCAGTTATTAAAATAATAATAGCCTAACCATAATAATAATAATAATAATAATAGGCTAATAATAAATTATAAGTGACTTATAAGTGGCTATATTTTTATATTTATTGTGTATCGCCTTGCCTAACGTTCTGTAGGCCCTATATGCTAGTATTTGCCATGTTTTGCAAATACTGTAAACGACAATTATGCCAATAAAGTTTTGACAGTTTTTCATTGTATTTATGCCTGTGTGTGACGATAAATGATTTAACAAATGAAACTACGTCAATATATAGGCTAGTCTATTAATTATTAATTAGACGAAATAAAATAGAATATATGTCAAATTCAACCTTTAAACTGCATTCCAGTAAAAATCCCAATATAGCATATTCAAAATTGTACTGGCATGTCGAGCATTTAAGTAAAGAGAAATTAAGGTAAAAAAATAAAAAATAAAGAATATAAAGGAATGATACAAATATTACAGAAAAAAGAGGATCAGCTAATGGACTTAAAAGACTGTGGGATGCATAAAATGTTGATGTAAAATGTAGGCCTATTTGATATACTTTATGTAATATTTATTAATGATCAACTTCTTTTGAATGCTGTCTACATCGCGCACAGACAACATTCGCGTAGACAGCATCCCCCTGTTGTTAATATAATCATTTAATATTGTATTAATTTCTATAATAATTAATATAATAATTCCTTAATTCAAAATAAAATGGTAATAAATCTATCTCTGATAATCCCGGGTTACTATGGTCACGCAGGTTTGTTTACGCATTAAACTCGTGGCCACGAGAAGCGCATGTCGTTTCCTCAACATAATAAGACGTGGCCACGACATAAGGATGTCGTTACCTCGACAAAATGATCTCGTGGCCACGACATAATATGACGTTCCCACGAGTTGATATGTCGTGGCCACGACAAACTTAAGTGAACCGAAGGTGTCCCCTCCCGGTCACCGTACTATTGCAATGTATTTTGACTGTTCACTGATCTTCTAAATATTTATAGAATTAAAAAAACTCAGGAATAACTTCAATGCTGTACTGTAAAATGCTTTTTAGAATCTTTTTCTAGCATTAAAATGCATGATTTATCAATTAGGCTTCACATTATAATGGTAATTCACTCGTTCATTTGGACACCTTGATTAAATGCATTTCAAACTTTTCTTTGTACAACAGCAAATTTTACATTTGTAAAGGAAACAGCAGCACTTTGAAAGGTGAGACTGAAAACATTAAAGAGTAAGTTTTCAGACTATAACAATCATTGTTTTGTTTTTGCATTTGCTTTTAAGATTTCAGATTAAATAACCTACATTATAAAAGACTGTTTAGTTGTTGGTCCATTTGACTTCCCAACAGATAAAACGGTTCCCTGAGGTAATGGGAATGAGCTTGGGTAACGTGCTATGGGGAAACTCCTGTTACCTTTAAAACTGAAGCCTGATTTGTTCAGGTTTGTGTAGCTGCATGGACAAATGGCCTTTAAGCCCATCAAAGTGGATGCCAATTCATCAGAGACTTTTGACTTACAGTGACAGTCATCAACTTTTTATAGCAAGGATGTGTAAACAACACTCCTTCCTGTTTTCTTAGGGAACAGAGGTTATGTTAGTAACCAAAATGTTCCCGTTCAAAACATTCACTCGTTGCAGTAACACTATGGGGATGGAGTCCAATAGTGCTGTGCTATAAATACCAATGATTAGGCGGACAAGGTCCATGCCTGAAGGGCAGGGACGTCCAGGTTATAAAACCTAGTGAAGGTAGACGGTAATGAGTAGCTGGCTATTGCATAGATATTTTTGATTGAGACTCCGCTGGACAAATCCCAGAAGGAGGTATTCCTCTTGTAGAGGAATTTTGACAGACAAAGGTCATAAAAATTCCATTGATCTATTATTACCCATCATTTTATTTTCATATTTTAATTATAGTAACACATTTAATTGCTTTTTTTTTTTTTTTTTTTGCGCACATTTTCATTTTTAATCATGAACCTACAGGACGATGTAGGCTTATGCATTCATTTTGAAGAGAACAGATGAACAGACATAGTGCATCACTTGTCATGTTCAACTCCATTCCCCACAGTGACAGTGGAGGAGACTAAAAACAACAAAATACGTTAGGGCTAGATAAAAAAATAAATCTCGATTTTAATAGATTCTCATTTTTATGAACCAGTATTGATTGTTAAATCCCAATCAATCTTTTGTTCTATGCTGTTTTCAGTTGATTCATGAACATTCTGTCCAAATTCTGTCCATTTCATTAGGAAATTCAAGCAATAAATACCGTTTTGGCGCTCTTTAATGTGACATGATAGATCACTGTAGCATGAACTGGGTACTCGCCTGTGCGTAATCAAACGCATAGCAAAAAACTTGTTTTCGTCACTGATAAAAAAAAAAATATCCATAAATGAAAAAAAGTTTTTGGTTAACGCGACCTCTGGCCAAAAGAGGCTAGAGCCACTCCAAAAGAATTCTAAGAGTCTGAACAGTGCAGAATCAATTAGGACCCTGCTTAGTTAGGAAGAGCTAGGAAGGTGATTACTTATGCTTATGCTGAGAATGGAGAGTATGTTTTGTACATAACCATGTCTTGGTTTGCGGGCATTTTTACGGTCATTAGGCCCAATCTTGAGGCAGGAAGTGCCGACTGAAAGTGATTGCAGATCACCTACTCATTTGACCGAAGATGGTTTCATCTGACGCACACGCCTGGCCCGAAGTTAACTTCCGGTCTGTGTTTGTTTATTGGTCTGGCTAGTACCCGGGGAAGCTGCTCCAACAGCACCTCCTGTTGGCAGTAAATGAATCTGCGTTTTCAGCCAGCCCATCTGATTTACACAACAAACACGCAAAGCAGAGTTGTAAATGCGAATCGGATATATTTCCAGGTGAAGTGCTGGCGCACATACAGAGTAAGTCTGTGAGAAAGACGAGGGGAGCCGGCAAACATGGATCACAGCTGTGTGAAGAGAAGCTTGGCAGCCAGGCGAGACATAGCTTTAACTTGCTAGCTAATGTAACTTACTTGTTATATATGCTTGTTATGAAAAACAATCTACTCTAGAGGGACTGTTATTGATTCTAAATCTACCAGAAGTTAAGTTTGGGCCAAAAAAGCATGTATGCGTAGTAATGTTTGTTTATGTTGTTGCTGTTGAAATCGTTTAAAGATGGGTGGTCTTAAGTGACAGAGGCTGCAAGCCAGCTGACTGGAGTGGCTCAAAAGGAGGACATTGAAAAGGCCAGTATGAGGACGAAGTGGGTTCAATCTACGAGCTCCTCTCAGGAACTTAACGACTAGGTCATTTTTGCTGACGGACTGGCCAGCCATGTGAGCGTGATACTTTGAGTGAGCCCCTTTTCCAGCAGCTCTTGGAGGAAGGTTAGAATGAATAACATGTCAGATGAGGAAAGGTATTCATTCCGGACTGCACACCAGTCAGAGAACACAGATCACAGGTCATAGAGACATCTTGGTGGTGAGAAGCCCCCAACACTGCTAACTGCTGAATTGTCCGTGAGTGATCTGGTGTTAGCCAGGTCCACAGCTTGGCCGAGTTGATAACTGTACCCAGGAAGGCAATCCACTGGCTGGGGGACAAAGAGATCTTGGCTACATTTATTTTGAAACCAAGGTGCTCCAGGTGGCTGAGCAGCAGAACTGGCCAATCATCAAGGCAATTAAGAATGCAGATTCCCATCCACCTCAGCGAGAAAAGAGCCACATACACGCACTTTGTGAAAGTGCGCAGGGCCAGAGCCAGTCCAAAAGGCAGGATTGTATATTGATGAGCCAACCTCTTGAGTGCGAATCTTAAAAACGGTCTTTAACAAGGTGCTATCTGCACCATCTATTATCTTCCATCTACTGATGGAAACCAGTCCCCTGGCCATATTTGTGCCATATTCTGCTTCAAAGTTAACACCCTGTATGGGCATTTCATTAGTGCATGGCTCAGTTGTCTGAGATCAGGGATGGGCTTGAGCCCATCATCTTTCTTGGAAACAAGAAAGTAGCTGCTGTAAAAGTCAGACTTGCTGTTCACTCCAGGAACAATTTCCATGGAGCCTTTTGCTAGCAGACTTTGCACTTATAGTACGTGTATCATTGTCCTATACTGAACACCTTTGAAACGAGGGGGTCTGTGCATGTCATAAAGAGGAAAAGTGCTTTTTTGAGTAGGTGGGTCCACTATCAGGCACATGCTGAGTTTGAAGAATTATCCCAGCATGAACAGAGCTTCAATCACCTGAAGTTACACGGGGGACTGTGCAAGTGTGAGACTTCTTTTGGAGCAGTCCGGCCTTGGTGGAGCCTAACCCCTTCTTTGCTTTGGGATCAGGATGGCTTGTGCAGCTCAGGGTTTAATGTCACTCTGGGTGGGGACATACCAGGTTCTTAGAAAATAGGTGGCAACTAGCCATGTGAGGGCACTGTCAGAACTCAAGTTCCGATTTGGGCTGAGGCTAAGCAGGATAAGAGCTGACAAAGGCAAATATGTGCAGCGCCCGCCTCTTGCAAAGTCGGGAGCTTGTCGTATCCCTTTTCTTCAAAGCCATAAATGGAGGTGAGGGTGGCAGAGGCAGAAGAGCCATAACTTGGTGAGTTCATCATGAACTTGGCAAGCAACGCACTCACTGTGCCCGTCCATATTCAGTGGTGCCCTACATGAGCCACACAGGAGTTTCCCTATAGCGTGGTTATGTGTGAAAGTTTAAAAAGGAACAGGACATTAAATTTCAGCTAAAATTGGCCAGAGAAAGGGACTTCTGACATTTAGAGTAAACTTACCCTATTGTTTTTTTTGCTAGATATTTTTTAAAAACAGTTTCTTTTTATAACACAGTTGAACTTGACATGATGTTTTTTTTTGTTTTGTTTGTTTTTTAAAGATGGCTTTCATTGATGATTTCTATATGATAACTCAGGAAGATCTGGAAGGTATTAAAGAATCAATATCTACTCAGGATCTCCCAACAGCTGTAAATACTATCAAAGAAGTACTTGAAAAACAGGATCTTGTAGAACTTAACATTGGCGTGACAGGGGAGTCTGGTTCTGGAAAATCCACGTTTGTCAATGCATTCAGAGGTTTAGGGGATGAAGAAGAGGGTTCTGCTAAAACTGGCCCTGTAGAAACCACTATGGAGCCTGAAGTTTATCCTCACCCAAAATACAAAACTGTGAAAGTGTGGGATCTTCCTGGCATTGGAACACCAAACTTCAAAGCTGATGAGTATCTGAAACTGGTTGCATTTGAACGTTATGATTTTTTCATCATCATTGCTTCAGATCGGTTCAGAGAATGCCACATTCAGCTGGCCGAAGAGATCATGAGAATGGGGAAAAAGTTTTATTTTGTACGTTCCAAGATTGACTCTAGCATTGCTGCTGAGAAGAGGAAGAAGAGCTTTGACCAGAAAAAGACACTAGATATTATCCGAGAGGACTGTGAAAATGGTTAGTTCACACAACAATGTTTTTATTAGATACGGTACTTATTATAATATATTTAATAGTTTATTATACAATATTTAATTACTTATTTTATGATGCCCTTTCATGTTTCTGTCTAGGTCTGAGAAAGATTGGTATAGAGGATCCTGTTGTGTTCCTGATCTCTAACTTTGAGCTTGGCAAGTATGATTTAAATCAGCTGCAGGAGAGAATGGAGCGAGAGCTTCCAGAGCATAAGAGAAATGTGCTGATGCTGGCTTTGCCGAATATCACACTGGAGATTAATGAGAAAAAGAAGAAAGTTCTACAGGAAAACATTGGAAAAGTTGCCTTACTGTCTGCTTTGGTGGCTACGGTCCCAATTCCTGGTCTTTCAGTTGGTATGGATGTAGCCATTGTTACAAAGGAGATAGAAACCTACTACAGTACCTTTGGTCTTGATGATCCAACTCTGCAGAAGCTTTGTGAAAGATCTGGGAAGACCATTGAAGAATTCAAAAGTCTAATGAAGTCGCCACTGAGGGCTGGGATAAACCCAGCTTCAATATTATCCTTAGCGGGTGCTGCATTCCTGGTTGTGGCTGAAAATACAGTTGAGTATGCTGTGAGTCTGATACCCATACTTGGCAGTGTGGTGGCCGGAGGAATGTCATATATGACAGTCTCAGCAATGCTGAAGAGAGCTCTGAATGACATAGCAGAAGATGCCAAAAACGTGCTTATGGTTTCATTGCAGACTGAAGTGTAAACACAGAATATGACATAGACAAAACATGTATTCCAGTAGCGGATACTTTTATTTCAGCTTGTAGCAAATTTCTGTTCGTTGACTAAAGGTGATCTTGCATTTCTTTTTACTTTGTTCTGTTGTTATTTCTTTAACTGAAATTAACTTTCCCCTCAGAAAAATAATGCAGCATCATAATCTCTGTTGCTACACTCAAGATAGACAACATTAAAAAAAATTATCACTTTGGGATGAGTGTTGTTTTCAGTTTTTTTCATAATATAATATAATATAATAAAATTTCTATTTGATGCCATTTGAGGAACAATCCTCCCAGTGCTTGTTTTGCATATGAATACAAGATAAAGATCAGAAGAAAATGTTGAATTTACACGTACATGTCTTCTCATGTCACCTGTACAGGTTTTAACAAATGAACCAGAACCAGTTTCACTCTGTCATTTACTTGCAGCTCACTGGAATAGGTGATTATACATGTCAGTTTATTGAATGGCAGGAAAATCCAACCAAAGTTAGGAAATCAAAATCAGTGGCAAAACCAAGATTGTTACACCAAAATGATCAAGGCTGAGATGATCAAAGATGATCAAAATACTGAGCCAAAGATGAGCATGAAACAGCACAAAAATGTAATGTGCAACATAACTTCTGTATTCTGTAAATAAAGGTTGCATTGCTTTCAGTTCAGGTGTTTTGAATGTGCTTGGTTAAATATGGAGCTGTTCTACTCAGGATGCCTTCAAAGGAACTACCAAAGATGATCATAATTGATCATCACATATGCAGATTGATATAATGTTTGATATAATGTCAGACTGATGATATTTTTTTTAATATTTCTTTTTCTCACAACCATTCAGAAATGAAAATTGAATAAAACACCAACAAAAAACAGAGCTAGGTAGGTTAGCAGATTGCCTTAAAGGTCCATAGATAACATGTTGTCAGCTAAATTGGACTGTTTTCATAAAAACAGATACGTTTTTGGCACATAATAATGTGATGCAAATAAATGAATTCACAATTACTTTCAGACAGATGCTGGTTAGTCGGTTATATTGTGTGTTTGATTTCTGTTCACCTGCTCTCATGTCGTCAAGTCACCTTTATTTATATAGTGCTTTTAACAACACAGATTGTGACAAAACAGCTGTACAGTATTAAATAGGAAATAGTGCATCAATAATGCAAAAGGGCAACAGTAAAAACTCAATTTTCAGTTAAAGGCACTTCATCATTGAATTCAATGATGTCATCATCCAGCTCAGTTCAGTTCAAATAGTATACGATATTGCTTGAAAATTAAGGGTCCCCAACTAAGCAAGCCAGAGGTGAAGAAAGAAACACTAATATCAGTGTAGATGCCATTCTTCTTACGATGCAACGAGTACATCGGGTGTTATGGGAAGTGTTCCCGGTTCCGGGTGACCTAATTAATGCAGCCTAACAATCCTTTAACAGATTTGAATTATAGAAATGTGTTAATGTGTTATGTGTAAGCCAGGTTAAAGAGATGGGTCTTTGATCTAGATTTAAACTGACAGAGTGTGTCTGCATCCCGAACAGTGTTGGGTACATTGTTCCAGAGTTTGGGCGCTAAACAAGAAAATGATCTGCTTCCCGCAGTTGATTTTGATATTCTAGGTATTATCAAATTGCCAGAGTTTTGAGAATAATAATAATAATATGGTCATACTTCCTGGTTCTAGTAAGAACTCTGCTGCATTTTGGACCAGCTGGAGTTTGTTTATTAAGCGAGCTGAAACAACAACCCAATAAAGCATTACAATAACCTAACATTGAGGTCATGAATTAATGTTTCGGCATTTGACTCTGAGAGCATAGGTTGTAATTTAGATATATTTTTGAGATGGAAAAATTCAGTTTTGCAAATGTGGGTTTTGAAGGAAAGATTGCCATCAAATAGCACACCTAGGTTCCTAACTGATGACAAAGAACTGACAGAACAGCCTTCAAGTATTAGACAGTGTTTTAGGTTATTACATTCTGAGGTTTTAGGTCCAATAATTAGCACCTCTGTTTTTTCAGAATTTAGCAGTAATCCAGTTTTTTAACTCAACTACACAATCCATTAGTTTTTCAACTTGGTATGTTTCACCAGGCCACGAAGAAATATAGAGCTGATTATCATCAGCATAACAGTGAAAGCTAACACCATATTTCCTGATGATATCTCCCAAGGGTAACATGTAAAGCGTAAAAAGAAATGACCTTAGCACTGAGCCTTGCAGTACTCCATACTGCACTTGTGATCAATATGATACCTCTTCATTTACTGCCACAAATTGATGGCGGTCAGATAGATACGATTTGAACCATGCCAATGCACTACCACTAATGCCAACATAATTTTCAAGTCTGTTCAAGAGAATGTTGTGGTCAACAGTATCGAACGCAGCACTAAGATCCAGTAGCACAGAGAGATACAACCATGATCGGATGACAAGAGCAGATCATTTGTAACTCTAATAAGAGCAGTCTCAGTACTATGGTACGGTCTAAAACCTGACTGAAAATCCTCACAGATATCATTTATCTGTAGGAAGGAACATAATTGTGAGGATACAACCTTTTCTAATATCTTTGACAGAAAAGGGAGATTTGAAATAGGTCTGTAATTAATTAATTCGTTGGGGTCAAGTTGTGTTTTTTTAATGAGAGGCTTAATAGCAGCCAGTTTGAAGGTTTTGGGGACATATCCTAATGACAGCGATGAATGAATAATATTAAGAAGAGGACCTGTGACATCTGGAAGCAAGTCTTTTAGTAGCTTAAATGAAATAGGGTCTAGCATACATGTTGTTGGTTTAAATGATTTAACAAGTTTATACAATTCTTCCTCTTCTATAGTAGAGACTGAGTGGAATTGTTCCTCGGGAGATCTATAGTGCACTATCTGATGTGATACTGTAATTGATGGCTGCATGGTGATAATTTTATCTATAACTTAGCATTAACACTTGTTTCTCTGGATAATGTTATATGAAGCACTATTACTTCAAACGAGTTATACTTGAAGCCCGTTCTCTGCGAAACACTGAAAATATTGCTATAAATTGTAGAAACACCTCCCCCTTTACCTTTTAGACGTGGCTCATGTTTATAACAGTAATCATGAGGGATAGACTCGTTTAAGATAATGTGTTTTAAGCCATGTTTCTGTCAAACAGAGCACATCTAGGTTATGATCAATATTTATATATCATTTACAAAAAGCACTTTCGTAGAAAGGGACCTGATATTTATTTGCTGAACATCAATTAAATTGTTACTCTTAAATTGGTTTGGATGTTTTTTGTATTTTCTAGCTCGGGGAACAGACACAGTCTCTATAGCATGATATCTAGGTGAAAGGGTCTCTATGTGCTGGGAATTAACTGATTTTGGTGACGTGAGGCGGCTAGCAGACGGTCGAATTAGCCAGTTTGTCTGCTTCCTGACCTGGGCCCCAGTTAGTCAAGTGCAAACTCTAAGACTATATGCCATATTACTAGAGACAGGAGCGGCACCACGCTTGGAGGGATGAAGAGCATCTCTTTTCAACAGGTCAGGTCTGCCCCAAAAACTTGTCCAATTGTTACCTATGTTATTCTGCGGGCACCACTTAGACATCCAGCCATTTGCTATGTATCTTGTCACCACAGTAAGCAGGAAGGGGACCAGAGCAAATTACAATGTCTGACATCGTACTTGCAAGTTCACACACCTCTTTAACATTATTTTTAGTGATCTCCAACTAGCGAAGTTGAACATCATTAGTGCCGACGTGAATAACGATCTTACTGAATTTGCGTTTAGCATTAGCCAGCACTTTTAAATTTGCCAAGATGTCAGGCGCTCTGGCTCCCGGTAAACACTGGACTATCGTGGCTGGTGTCTCTATTTTCACGTTCCGTACAATAGAATCGCCAATAACTAGAGCACTTTGATCAGGTTTCTCAGTGGGTGCGTCACTGAGTGGGGAGATTCTGTTTGATGTTCTGATGTTTTGACCCGCGACTATGCCGTCTCACAGTCACCCAGTCGTCTTCAGCTGTTAACGGCCTTTTGCAGGCTAAATATAATAATAAAGTAATATTTCCACACAAATTACATTTTGGAACATGAAAGCACTGCAGTGAATGTACGATGTGCGCGGGCCACAGGGCAGTCCATATTGTCGAGCCCTGTAATAGGTGGTAAACATCCGTATGATCTGTGTCCTTTGTCACGGACTGATGACCCAATAGTTCTCTCTTCTGTTTCTTATCCTAACATAGTGAATTAGTTTTGTTTCTTCGTTTTTTCACCAAGTCCATTCACGAGTTCCATTTGGCTCAGTGGCATTGTTTGCACTCAATGCCGCCGCAATGGCCAATTTCCGGATTGATGACGTAATGTGAAATCACTCTATAGAAATGAGAAAGGAAATGCGAATGTCAAGCTAACCGGTTAAAGAAATGCTAAAGCGCTGTGCTCGCAGTTATAGAATAAAAGCGAACGATCAGATCAATCAGATTAGTGTGATGGATAATATCAAAAATCTGGTGGGAATAAAGCAATATTTTATCACTGTAAACAACAGAGAGTAGTAGTAAGAGAGTTCTATAGAAAAACAAAGCTCCAGGGAGCTACAAACACACACCACTCTGCAGCACGGTAAACAGGAAACAGCTGTCCTACCACACTCACTAAGACAATTTGCTTTGTGATGAACTTGTGATGCAAAACCCTTAACACAGAAAACTAAAAGTTAAGCACAACTTCAACACGGCTGTCATTGTTTACATACAATAATTCAAAATTCTTCACACTTGTTTCGAAATATTTAAATATGCAAAATATAAGCCAGCTGAAAGTGCACAGAAGGCATGGGTGCATCTACCTATCTGTTATACTGTAAAATGATATTACTGTACAGTATAGTAATCACACCTAAGAAAGAAATCCTATAAGTTTGGTGAATATACCAAAAAAAAAAAAAGGAAAAATACTATGTATGAGTATATATATATATATATATTTTACAGATAGATAGATAGATAGATATAGATACATATATGTACATACGCACACATATACGTACATATATATATATATATATATATATATAGTCACGATTTAGCTCAAAGGGAAATGTATATAAATAATTACAATTAATTATGATTAATTACAATTACTTATATCAGCTGCCAGTAGTAACTGTAGCAGAATCAATTTTCCATCAACAAATCTGTTCGCTCAGCGAACATTCAGTATAGTCTTTATATCAACTCTAAGAAATGATATTTTCTTGGCCACAGAAAATAACTTTCTTAAAGTACCACTGCATTAGAGCAAGTAGCTCGAATCGGAATCGTAAAGGGACATTAATTTGCAAGGCAGAATCAGAATCAAAACTCATGTAATTTGTGCACAATAGTTTATTAACGAAGGACTAACACATAACTAATCTAAACAAACAAACATGAAATCACTCATACATGGGGGAATGGTCAGTGAGAAGCAGTTAGAGAGAGACAAGGAAATGAAGCTATGAAAAGAGTCAGTTAACCACCTGCTGTGAAACCATCAGTGCTGTCTACAGCTTATACTAAACCTCTGTTTGCTTAGTTAAGTGTACGATACTTGCATTGCCTTGGTCGTCGAACAAGTGTCCAAATGCAGTCTCTGAAAGTCTTGATGGTTTGGAGCAGTGGTGGTTTTGGAATTGCAATCACGTTCTTCCAGGTCTGAAGAGTGATGAATTCCAAAGATGTCCTGACTCGTTGGTGACTGGGAGTTTCTTCCCATGTGAAAGTGAAGAAGAACCAAGAGCTGAGAGGGACCCAGCTGAAGTCCTGTGGTCCTTGGGAAATGGAAAGACAAGGCCGCAAGGCCTGGCGCACGCTTAGGGAAGTCCTGAAGAGTTCTAGCTCATCTTCTTAGGTTCTCCAAGAACCACTGACTGACTGAGGCGAGTCATGAAGATGAATTCCAGGGTTAGGTCGAACTGTCTGGCTCTTTGTGGTCGAGAGCCACAGCTCTGTGTGTTGAGCCTGTCGGGCCCGCCGGGCACGCCCTGTGCCAGCTCAGGCTCCCCGTGGGTTCCTCCACACGGGCAGCAATCGGTAGATGTTGCAGACGAGTGAAGAGAGTGAAGAGAGAGAGAAGAGAGAGGGGTCGATGCCTTTAAACTCTCTGGAGGCTGTACCTCCAGGAGGTCCATGAACCAATGGTAACTTTCACCTTTGGAGGGAAAGTTTACGACTCTTTGTCTGTGAGCATGGTATTTTGCATATGTAATTCGATTGGGTGTTGATGCAAAAACTACTAAGGTTTCTTAAAACACTAACATGTTGCAAAGGTATCAACATCTAAATTACACCATCTTTTAGATCATTAAAATACGAACTCAAAGAGTCCAAGCATGACATAGGTGGGTTATACTACTAGTCATCTATCATAATACATGCATAAAACAGTAGAAAGACAAATACAAATACAACAGACAAAATTAAAATACAATGCAGTAATACTGTACACAATGACCTGGGCTATGTGTGATAGGAAGGTCAAAGAAAGGTTTGTCTGTGAATGAGTAGGAAAGAGTCCATTTCTATAGGCATTGTGTCTTTCCTATAGAGAAATGTAGTGTGCTCCGTTTGCATTCCTTGAGGCCATAAAACCTGTGATATCAGATCGTTGTCCTGGCAACTGAGCCCTTTTGGGGTGTTAGTTGCTTTGGGGGGGTTTGTCTCCAGAGCTCCAGCATGTAGCTGGCCTGTTGTGTTTAAAGACTATTTATTAAATGTCACAATTAATGTATGTCTGATTGGTCCAGACGCTACAATATATATATATATATATATATATATATATGAAGCGTTCAGATGCAAAACCAGCTAAAAGCCATCTCAGTCAAAAATGAGATAATGATACTGAGTGAATGATCCTGACACATATTATACATTCATCAAATACTCTTACTCCATCAAATACTCTTACATATATATATATATGTGTGTGTGTGTGTGTGTGTGTGTGTATTTTTCCTTTTTTTTAATTCAATATTCAACTTAGGTATGATGTCTTTCTTAGGTGTGATTATGTATGTGTGTACATATATGTAGATGAATGTATGTATGTATGTACATATATGTGTGCATGTGTACATATATATAGTGCCCTCCACTAATATTGGCACCCTTGGTAAATGTGAGCAAAGACGGCTATGAAAATAAATCTGCTTTGTTTATCTTTATGATCTTACATTCAAAAAATTCACAAAATGCTAACCTTTCATTGAAGTAAAACAATTAAAAGTGGGGGGAAACTTACGTTATGAGATAAATGTTTTTCTCATATGCATGTTGAGCACAATTATTGGCACCTTTAGAAATTATAATGAGTAAAATATCTCTGAAGTATATTCCCATTCATATTTGCATTTATTTAGCACACTGGAATAACTAGGAGTATGATATTGTCCAGCAATAACTTCCTGTTTCACAGGATTATAAATATGAGGAGCACAAAGGCCAAATTTCCTTAATCATCCATCACAAGGAATAAAAACAAATAATATAGCTCTGATGTGCAGAACAAGATTGTTGAGCTTCACAAAATAGAAAATGGCTGTAAGAAAAGAGCTAAAGGATTGAAAATCCCAATTTCCATCATTAGGACAATAGTTAAGAATTCAAATTAAAGATGTTACAAATCTGCCTGGAAAAGGATGTGTGTTTATATCGTCCTAATGCATGGTGAGGAGGAGAGTTTAAGTGTCCAAAGACTCTCTAAGGATCACGGTAGGAGAATTGCAGAGATTAGTTGAGTCTTGGGGCCGAAAGACTTAAAAAAAAAAAAAAAAAAAATTCAAACAGCCCCTACATCACCACATGTTGTTCAGGAGGGTTTTAAGAAAAATCCTCCTTGCTCATCCAAAAGCAAACTCCAACATATTCAGTTGTCAGACACAACTTGAATTTTAAATGGGAATGGCTTCTGTGGTCAGATGAAACTAAAAAAAAGAGCTTTCTGGCAGTAAACACTCAAGATAGGTTTGGTACAAAAAGTTTCCCATGCCCACGGTTAAATATACTGCTGGATCTTTAATGTTGTGGGCTTATTTTCCTGCCAGAGGTCCTGGACATCTTGTTCAGATACATGGCATCATGGATTCTAGCAAATACCAACAGATAAAAAATGTAAACCTGACTGCATCTGTTAGAAGTTCTATAATGAGCTGTGGTTGGATCTTCCATCAGGACAGTGATCCAAACCAAACATCAAAATCAACACAAAAATGTGTCACTGAGCATAAAATGAAGCTTCTACCATGGCCGTCCCAGTTGCCTGACCTGAACCCTATAGAAAATGTGTGAGGTGAACTGAAGAGAAGAAGCACCAGCATGGAGCTGGGAAACTGAAGGATCTGAAGAGTTTCTATATGAAGGAATGGTCTCTGATCTCTTGTCAGGTGTTCTCCAAACTCTTCAGGCATTAAAGAAGAAAAAACAGAGCTATTATCTGGAATAAAGGACATTGCAATATTGCAATATGTGTGGTTTATTTGGTTTTATCTGAAAACAGAATCTTGTTTAATGCTCTCTGGTTTTAATGGACTTTGTCATTTGCACAACCCTTTATGGTTGAAATTATATTTGCTCTTGCAAGTTTCCTTAAAAACAAACAATCAAAGCAAACATGTTATGTACATGCGTTTTAAGGTGGGGAGAGGAGGAGGGTGTTATTGAGAGTGAGCTCCCACTGGCAGAAGTGCCTGATGTGCTGTAAGTGTATTCTTTCTGAGTGGAGTGCTCAAAAGAATTTGGTGAGAAAGAAACAGGTTACTTGTCTCCACTGCAATACATTTACATTTGACAGGAATACTTCTGGTTATAATAAGAAATATTCCAATTTTCTGGTTGTCACAGAAATGCATTTGTCAGAAGTTATTTTCTTCTTAAGGAAAACAAATATGACCATGAAAATGACAAAATCAAATTAAGTTTCACATTATCAGAGTAATATGTTTGTACTGAATGTATATTAAACTTCTGTTTGTACAGCAGTGAATTTGACATCTGTGAAGGAAACTACGGGCGTTTCTTTTTCCTGCATCTCGTGTTTGGAAGCTTAAAAGTAGGATTGAAGAAAGGTAAGATCTTTCTATCTTTTACTTTTTAATTGGTTTAAATAATTTCAGGAGCACAATAAAAACCCTCTTTGAAACAGTACAACATTTCTACAAATGGAATAGATAAAATGATGGAACAGATAAAATTAGTGTACCAAAAACTGTTTAATATTAAATATCTAATCACTGCAAACTATTGAACTATTTCCACATCAACAGCTGGCATAAAATCAATTGATATGACTGGAGTTTTTTAAAGCAGCAGGGCATATCATTTTACAAAACATACATACAGCTAATCCATGTTCATATGAAACTATTGAACATCTGAACAATTTCATAAATGGTATCTTCATGATCTCCGTATAGGAAAATTTGTTACATAAGATGGCGCCGGTGTTCCTGGCATGCCGTCACTCTCTGAAACTCTTAAGCTTGTGTGTACTATGTCTTTTTAATAGCATTTTAAATCATGGCATTTTTAACGTATGTGCTGTTTCAAGTCTAAGCGCACTACCGCTCTTGGTTTATGATCGGCAAACTTTGATGAATATTGGACTCCTGGCAGATGGACAGAAACACCAAACATTGCCGGGTGCTTGCAGGATCACGGTTCCTCTGTTGGTGTCCATGCCGGCCTAACTTTGTCATGTACAATGTTTGCGGTTGGGAAAGAAATGGCGAAAGCGTAGAGGGAAACAAGGTGGCTTTGCGGTTAAGCTTGCCCTTGGAAGAAACCAGAGGACATATGTTCCTTGAGACTTCGTTGTCGACGGAATAGATTGCTCTCGTTTTGTGAGATGGCATTCCCTGGGACTGCTGTACACCTGGAATATTCGGATTTTCCCTACTTCTTCTAGATCATTAGAACTGTTGTGTTCTCCGCATTTTTGTTTCATAATATTGTGTGATATTAAACCGCTACATCGGACATTTCAATCTAATTAAGACATAATGAATCTGAGGGTTGGTTTGAACAACACGAGGTCAGTGATGAATACGACTTTTTTATTAAATGACTTTTTTTACTACACACTGTCTAGATTTTATTTTCATTACTGAGATGTGGATTACATGAGTCCTTTCCATGAGCTCTTACCACGGGACTGTAAGTTTTATAATAACCCTCATTCGTTGGGCCGAGGAAGAGGTCTGGTTTCTATATTCAAAGATAAGTTTATTTGTAGACTAATAGCAACTGAAGAATATGGTTCATTTGAACAACCATTGCTGATATTGGACACTGGTAGTCCAGTTGCCATTGGTATTATTTATAGGCCTCCAAAAGCACAGAAAGATTTTATTGATGAATTTCGGGACTTTCAAGGAGGTCTGTTTTTAAAATTTGACAGACTGATTATTTTAGGTGATTTTAACATTCATCTGTGCTGCCCTGGGAATGTGATGACGAAGGACTTTTTAAACTTGATCGATTCTTTTGAACTAACCCAATTAGTTAATGGTCAGACTCATATGTACGGCCATACTTTAGACCTGGTATTAACACATGGTCTACCGATTAAAGATTTAGATATAAATGACCATGTATTTTCTGATCATAAACCTATATTGTTTAATATGTTTCATGCATTAATATGTTTCCTGTTTCATGCTGTTTTGTTAACCCTGTGAAATCTTTGCAGTGCTTTCATAGTTTTTCACCTACGACTGGAACAGAATTTGTTTGTCTAGGTTTAATGAGGTGTGTAAAGTGTCTGACTCTGTCCTTCAGGATATGGGTGTTGATGAGCATTTACATTGGTTGCATTCAGCCTGTAAATATGTGTTAGATATAGTGGCTCCTTTAAAAACTAAGCAGCATAAAGTTAGGTCTGATCCATGGTTAAATGAAGAGATAAGAAGTCTTAGACAAATCTGTAGGCAGGCAGAAAGAAAGTGAAAAAAAAGTTACAAATTTATTATGATATATGGATATGGTTCCTCCATGTTTTTTTTTTTTTTTTTTTTTTTAAAAAAGGTTTTATTGGTTATTGGACCTAGTATTCTTCAGATTGTAAACAAAAGTCTAGATACAGGTGTTTTTTTTACCCAGCATGTTGAAACAGGCCTTTGTGCATCCTGTATTAAAAAAACCCACCCTAAATCCAACTGACCTGACTAATTTTAGACTGGTTTCTCATCTTCCATTTTTGTCAAAAACTTGAGATAAAAATAGTGTTTAATCAAATACATGTTTTTTTAGAACGAAATAAAATTGGTGAAATTCACCAGTCTGGTTGCAAGAAGTATCATTCTATGGAGACAGCCCTTGTAAAAGTTTTTAATGACTTACTGATGACTGTGGATGCTGGCAACTCAGCCGTATTAGTTTTATTAGATCTAACTGCAGCCTTTGACACAGTAGATCATCTGGTGCTGCTTTCATGGCTACAAGAGTACGTAGAGATTTAAGGGCAGGTTTTAAATTAGTTTAAGTCATACTTAACTGCTAGAAGCATGGCAGTGAGATTCGGCACTTATACATAAAGCTTGACATCGCTTACATGTGGCGTGCCACAAGGCTCTATTTTGGCTCCCACACTTTTCTCATTGTATATGCTCCCATTGGGAGCCTTGCGCCAACTTATCTGAGTTGTTAATTGAGTATCAGAGTGGAAGAATGCTGAAATCAACAAATCAAAATTTACTTTAAATTCCAAGGACTAAGTCAAGTCAGAAAGGAGACCGCACGTTTGCGGCAGTAGCGCCAAGACTTTGGAATAGCTTACTTTCTCATGTCAGGAATGTTGATTCTGTTCATGTTTTTAAAGCATGGCTAAAGACCTATTTGTTTGCCATGCCATATTTTTGTTGTTTTTATTATTATTACTATTGTTGTTTTAGGTGATGTTTTCCTCGTTTTATATTGTGATGATGTAAAGTACTTTGGTCAACGTGCTGTTTTAATAGTGCTATATACATTTTACATTACATTAAAAGATGTCACAGCTGAAATGAGCCAGTTTTAGATCAAATGGAAAATTAAAATAGAGAATACTAAAGAAATTAGACAACAAAATCTTATATAGGACGTACATTTGCAAAAAAAAAAAAAAAAAAAAAAATCCTATTAATTGCATGTGTTGCATTTTTTGCATTCTTTTTTAGATGGCTACATTAACATTTGAAGATGATTTAATAACTCCAGGGGAGCTGGAACATCTCAAAGAATCCATATCCACACAGGATCTCCCAACAGCAATAAAAACGATCAAAGAAGTACTTGAAAAACAGGATCTTGTAGAACTTAACATTGGTGTGACGGGGGAGTCTGGTTCTGGAAAGTCCACGTTTGTCAATGCATTCAGGGGTTTAGGGGATGAAGATGAGGGCTCTTCTAAAACTGGTCCTGTAGAAACCACTATGGAGCCTGAAGTTTATCCTCACCCAAAATACAAAACTGTGAAAGTGTGGGATCTTCCTGGCATTGGAACACCAAACTTCAAAGCCGATGAGTATCTGAAACAGGTTGTGTTTGAACGCTATGATTTTTTCATCATCATCGCTTCAGATCGGTTCAGAGAATGCCACATCCAGCTGGCCAAAGAGATCATGAGAATGGGGAAAAGGTTTTATTTTGTGCGTTCAAAGATTGACTCAAGCATTGCTGCTGAGAAGAGGAAGAAGAGCTTTGACCAGAAAAAGACACTGGATACCATCCGAGAGGACTGTGAAAATGGTTAGTTATTCAGTTCACACAACGTTTTGAGCAACAAAGATTTAGATGTTATCTTTAAAAGTATTGTATTGAATATATTTTTAAAAATAAAAACCATGCCGATAATATTAATTAAAATGACAATTATGCATTAGCATTTTATTGAAATTAATTATTATAAACAGTGCTGGGTAGCCTTAAGTGTGCCTCACATGTTCTGAAAAGTAAAGTCCAAAAATTTTAATTGCCATCTGGTGGCTGGCTGCTGTATAGGTCATAATCCCAGCACTCTCAGTGTAAATTAATATAGGACATGAGCCACACTAAATAATGAAATTATATTTGAAATAAATGTTTCCCAAAAATAGTTTCTATGATTTTAGGTAGTTCATGCTGATGTATGTTTAATCGTTTGTTTTATAATAAGTTTTAAGTCATTAATTTGATGCTATAAAAATGGGGTGCGGTGTCATGATTGTGAGCTTGTGATTGGGTCTGTGGGAGTTAATCACAACTGTGCAGATTCAGACATTTTAATTTAGCTATTTAAGATATTATATAATCCAATTACAAGTACTCAATTTTTGGAATCAGATTACATAATCCAGATTACATGTAGTCAGTTACTATCCAGTACTGACTGTAAATAGATAGTAATCATTTTGTTTGTGATTTATTTCATGATGTCCTTTCTTGTTTCTCTGAGGTCTGAGAAAGATCGGTGTAGAGGATCCTGTCGTGTTCCTGATCTCTGGTTGGGAGCTCGGCAAGTATGATTTAAATCAGCTGCAGGAGAGAATGGAGCGAGAGCTTCCACAGCACAAGAGACGTGTGCTGATGTTGGCTTTGCCGAATATCACACTGGAGATTAATGAGAAAAAAAAGAAAGTTCTACAGGAAAACATTGGAAGAGTTGCCTTACTGTCTGCTTTGGTGGCTACGGTCCCAATTCCTGGTCTTTCAGTTGCTGTAGATGCAGCTCTCATTGCAAAAGAACTAAAAAGATACTACAATGCATTTGGCCTGGATGATCCATCCCTACAGAAGCTCTGTAGAACATCTGGGAAGACCATAAAGGAAGTGAAGAGTCTGATGAAGTCTCCTTTTCATCAAGGGATAAGCACAAGCTCAATATTAACCTTGCTGGGTGCTACAGCCCTTCTTATATCTGAAGATGTTGTTGAGATGTTTGTGAGCTTCATACCCATTATTGGCTCTGTGGTGGCAGGAGGAATGTCTTATCTGACTGTCTCAAATATGCTAAAGAAAGCTCTGAACGACATAGCTGATGATTCTAGGAATGTGCTGATGGCATCATTGGAGACTGAAGTGTAAATGTGAAAATGACAAGAATATTCAACCGCATTTATAGCTTATTGCTTTTGGGGTATTTATAGACAAAAGCAATTTTTCACAACTGATACAAAATAACCAATAAGCATTCATGATATAGGTTTATATTCACATTTACTTTAACATAAACTGTATTTTATTAGTTGCTAATTAGTAAATAATCCAAAGCAATCCATACATTAGTGGGAGAAAAAATCTAGAAGAAAATATTGTAAGAGTAGCTTTCTTGTCTGGCTCCTCCTGTACAGTTTCTGTATTCAGTATGGAAACGGGCTTCCATAAATGTAACATTAAACATGTTTAATGAATCAATTAGGCTTCACATTATAATGGTAATTAATGCATTTTTTTGCATACCTTGACTGAATCTCCTTTAAACTTTTCTTTGCACAGCAGTGAATTTCACATCTGTGAAGGAAACAACAGCACTTGTCTTCCAAGTCTAATAATTCTTCCTGCGTCTCGTGCTCTGAAACATAAAGCTGAGATGGAAGAGTTAGTTTTTAGACCATACCAATTCATCATTTTATTTTTTTGCATTTTCTATTTATAATGTACATTTTAGATTTATGTCTACATGTTTACTTTGCAGAAGCACTTTAAAGCATGTGGGAAAATCATTTTACGAAACGTAACAAATGAGTGTATGATTTATATATTCATACTGTAGTATCAGTCATTTCCCAAACAATCTCGTATGGGGAGTATTAACAATGAACCAGAAAAACTTGAAATTTACATGGATGACCCCTTAGAATTACAGAAACAAACATTGCGCCAGTCCAAGCAGAATAAAAAAGAAGAAAGGAGAAATCATCGAAGGCAAAGACAAGGAAGAGCTGGGAGAGCACCAGAGGATTCTTTTTAAACTAAGGGAAATTATTTGATTGATTAGAAAGCAAGAAGAGATAAATAAGAGAATAATGGGAGAATTAATTGCTTTGAATGATTTTTATCTTGAATTAAAGTCTGTTGTGAAAGATCTGGAAATACTGAGACTTCAAACTGCTGCTCTTACCTCTAGTAGTTATTAAAATGGATCTGGACAGAGGTGAGAACAGCTCAAACCAAGTGTTGCTTTTTTGAAGTAGTTGTATTTGACACTCTGAGCAACTGAGCTGGAGTAAAGATCACACATATCCTGTGCCTAAGATTACCATGGCAACCTTGGCCCTCCTCACAGAGAGTAATATGTGTGTGTGCATGTATTAACCAATGCTTGACTTATATAGAAGTAAAAGGAGGAGACTTTTTGATGTTTATGCAAGACTATATAAGATCAGTTTTTGATCTTCCTCCTTGCCACAACTCAGGTGCAGACTTTCTCGCTGTCATTTTGAATTTATTGCTTATGAGTTATTTGTTTTAATAAACCGAAACCATTTGGTGATTTGTTTAAAACCTCTCATAAAGCAAGACTCAGAGTGTTTGATTTATTATAACCTATTATCTGAACCTGAAAGAAACTTCTATCACGCTCTAAGTTGACCGAACCTGACTGAGCTGGTTAGGACATCACCAGAGATTATTGAACTGCTGATCACACACTCTATTCATCAGGTGAGAGCGATTTCATTAACAATGGAGTTAGCTTTTGGTGATAGTTAAGATGTGGTTTAGATAGTTAAGTACCTGGATCGATTATTCTCCAAGAATATTACAATAGGAAAGTATTGAACTGAATGAATCATGTCTTGACAGGCTCTATAGGGAAAAACTTAGGTTAGGTTAGGTTAAACTTTATTCGTCTCCCATGGGAGAAATTTGGCTTGGACAGAGGGTGTGCTGCACAAAAAAAGACATAACATGAAAAAAAAAAAAGTCATACAATTTCACCAGATAAACTTATGCAGTTAACACTCCCGCACTAAAATGCTGTGATCTACACAATAAAATAAGCTACACAATAAAAGACTGTTCAATTGACAGCCCATTTGTATGGTTTGATATGGTTCACTCGCATTGCTGAAGCCTGATTTGATAACGTTTGTGCTGACATTTCAGCCCACAAAAACGGGTGGGACCGTCTGTTGTGAAAGTCAGTGCTAAGTGTCAAGATTATCTCCTTGCAGAACTCAGAATGAAGAAGCCTGCTGGTTGTTGCACAAGAGCCCCAGCAATGAAAAGATGCTTCAAGCAAGCAGTGCTTCTTCTCCCTGTGACTATCCGGCAAGACTTTTAGAGGATATTTTCCCTAAAAGCAAAAGCAATCGTGAGAAATGGCCAACCCGGTGGTTCTGACAACCACCTCTGGCTGAATTTAATTGAGATCGAGGATGCTGACAAGACAGCTCTCCTTGAATCCACAGTGTCCCCCACAGGCCAGAAGTCGTGGTAATCCATGCACCACTTCCGGCCAAAAACAGGTCCAGCTCCTGTATGCCTTTTCTCTGATCGTTCTGATCCCTCAGGTCATCGTTTCAATCAGGGAGGACAGATCCCTTGCCCGTTTGCAAAAACAATTGTGCTACCCCAAATTAGTACAGCTGCAGCCCCTTGGCTGATCCCGCTGAGGAAGGACCTCCTCTCTCAGGCAAAGGGAGCACTTTTGCACCCCCAACATCTATGGCCCCTTAACACAAGACTCAGCAGCTTCCAGTAAGGGTCATCAATACAATTTCAAAGGCCAGAGCCCTGTCTATTAGATATCTCTATGCCCTCAAGCAAATCATCTTCTCTGACTGGAGTGCAGTCTGGAGTGAAGACCCTTTGCCTCGTGACATTACATTCATACAGGAGCTGCTGGATAAGAAGTGCACACTCCACACTCAAAGGTGAGCTCTGTTCCAGAGAACCAAAGAATGACTTTGTGAAGTTGTGAAGTTCTTGATGGCAGCCAGGAGACTGAATCGGCCATACCCTCATACCGGTCTGACCTGAGACCTGTACAAACCCTTTGTTTGAGCCACTGCAGTAGGATAAATTCTGGCCCCTTTTGCTTTTGCTAGACTGTCCTTCTGCTGGCTTTTGTGTGGATTAAGTAAGTAAGTGACCTGCAGGTGCTCATAGTGAGCACTTCCTGCCTTGAGTTTGGGCCTAACGACCGCAAAGTCAGTGCTGCCACTTCTTAATTCCCCATAGTGGTAAAGTTAATCCAGTGCTTGTTCCTATTATCTCAGGGAACTGTAGTTACCAGTATGATTTTTGCTGCATATTTTCAACTGTTTCTTTTTATAACATTGTTGAATTTTAAGTTTAGTTTTTGTTTTTTTTTTAGATGGAAATGTTTTCTGGAGATGATTCCTGTTTAATAACTCAAGAGGACCTGAAAGATCTCAAAGAATCCATATCAACTCAGGATCTCCCAACGGCAGTAACAACAATCAAAGAATTCCTTAAAAAACAGGAAAGAAGAAGAAGAGGGTTCTGCTAAAACTGGTCCTGTAGAAACCACTATGGAGCCTGAAGCTTATCCTCACCCAAAATACAAAACTGTGAAACTCTGGGATCTTCAGATCGGTTCAGAGAATGCCACACTCAGCTGGCCAAAGAGATCATGAGAATGGGGAAAAAGTTTTATTTTGTTCGTTCCAAGATGGACTCAATCATTAATGCTGAGAAGAGGAAGAAGAGCTTTGACCAGAAAAAGACACTGGATACCATCCGAGAGGACTGTGAAAAGGGTTGGTTATTCAGTTCACACAATGTTTTTATTATACAGTAATTGTTAGAAAGTATTTAATAATTTATTATAAAATATTTAATGACTTTTTTTCCCCTGTTTCTAGGTCTGAGAAAGATCAGTGTAGAGGATCCTGTCAAGTATGATTTCAGTCAGCTGCAGGAGAGAATGGAGCGAGAGCTTCCACAGCACAAGAGACGTGTGCTGATGTTGGCTTTGCCAAATATCATACTGGAGATTAATGAGAAAAAAAAGAAAGCTCTAGAGAAAAACATTGGAAAAGTTGCCGTACTGTCTGCTTTGGTGGCTACGGGCCCAATTCCTGGTCTTTCAATTGCTTTGGATGTAGTCATTGTTATAAATGAGATAGAAACATACTACAGTACCTTTGGTCTTGATGATCCATCCTTGCAGAAGCTCTGTGAAAGATCTGGGAAGACCATTGAAGAATTCAAAAGTCTAATGAAGTCGCCACTGAGGTGTGGGATAAACCCAGCTTTAATATTATCCTTAGTGGGTGCTGCATCCCTGATTGTGGCTGAAAATGCAGTTGAGTATGCTGTGAGTCTGATACCCATACTTGGCAGCTTGGTGGCCGGAGGAATATCCTATGTGACAGTCTTTAAAATGCTGAAGAGAGCTCTGAATGACATAGCAGAAGATGCCAGAAATGTGCTATTGGCTTCAGTGCAGACTGAATTGTAAACACAGAATGACAGAGAAATGACATGTATTCAAGTAGCAGCTGCAAGTTTTTTCAAACTTGTATCAAATTTCTGTTAGTTCACTAAATATGAGCATTTCTTTTTACTTTTTTGTTTTGTTTTGTTTTTTCTTTGAGTGAAATGTACTTTCCCCTTGGAGAAATAATGCAGCATCATAATCTCTGTTGCTATACTTATTATACATTATATAAAAAAAATATATCACTTTGGGATGAGTGTTGTATTCAGTTCTTTTCTTAATATGATATAGGTCAAACTTTTGACTAAAATTTCAATTTGATGCCATTTGAGGCACAATACTTGTGCTTGTTTTGCATATGAATACAAGATTAAAAATTTAGGCCCGTATTCACAAAACATGTTAAGGCTAAAAGTAGCTCATAACTTGCTGATTAAGGAGAAAATCTTAAAATAATGGGCGTGTCCAGCCTAAATTTATTTCACAAAGCGTTTTAGCACTAAAACTAGCGCACGTCCTGATTTTGCTGAGTTAGATGTGTTCCTGGGTCAACATATTTTGTTGACCCTGGAACAACATTTTAATCCAAAAACTTAAACTTTACCACATCCCTACACCTAAACCTAACCTTACCCATTAGTAATCCCTAAAATCAGAGGAAATGATAGATGAATGACACTGATGTACAAGCACCAGACACTGATTGTAAGCCTAAACTTCACAAAAACTATAAACTGTTTTTTCAAATCTGATTGATTAATCACAATGTTGTTCCAGGGTCAACAAAGATGTTGATCCAGGAACATGTCGTACTTGGTAAAATCAGGTTCTGCAAAACTAGCTAGTAGTGAAGAGGACTCCCAAGTCATTAAGACCAAAGTTAGCAATCTGCCTTTAAACTTAAATGTTTTAGAAACACTCTGCATTTATCTGCACACGTATGTTTTCCTACGCAACTTTTTTGGTTTTGGAGGTTATACTGATTCCAAATTTTCCTTTGATTATATCCTTGTTGTCATTAACATGTTAGGCAAGAAGTAACAGCTGCTGACATCATCCATAGCAACAAGGTCAACCCCGCCCTTACTCTTAGCTTAAGACTTCTCTCTACTCCTTAGAAAAAGTTTGTCTCATCAGGGCCCATATTCACAAACATTTTATCTTACCACTGAGAGTTCTCCTAAATAGCAGTAGTTTTTAGCTAAGAGAGTTTTCTCTTAAAACCTATTCACAAAACTGCTGAGACAAACATTTATTAAGGAATAAAGAAAAGTGTTAAGCTAAGAGTAAGGGAGGGGTTGACCTCATTGCTACGGATGATGTTAGCATGATTACTAACTATGCACACACCCTGCGTCCCAATGTTCATACTATCCATCCTAAATAGCATATGAGATTATAATAAGTGTGTCCCAAAGTATAGTATGCTGAAAAGAGTATGCCAAAAGTCCCCGGATGGTCTACTATTTCAGGTAAAATTTTTGAAGTGTGGATTCGTGCACACTTTAATGGCTAATATTGCCCGCAATTCATTGCGCCTTGGCAAAGGTTTCGGTCCAGGACCACAAACACGAATAAAACGCATTACTACAAACATGGCGAATGCGCGCGACCGACAGTTAGGTACAGATGTTTAGAAAAAGGGGTTTGAGTTACCAATAATCAACATTTAACCTGGTAAAAAAAAATATTTATGTAATGTTTTCTGTGTTATATTTCATCTGCAACAGCAATGTGAACTTATATAAGTTACCAGTCAAATGAAATCAGCAGCAACAATTCACCTTTGCATGGCACAGAGGAGCACAAATGTGGCATTAAGAAATACTTACAGATTTTTGACAAGATTCAGAGATGGCAGTAATGCATTTCATAATAACAGTGTTATGAGATAATTATTTTAAATATAAAGTTTTTAATATAGAAATATTAAACGATGACTCAATTTAGGCTATACTTTAAAAATTAAACTGAAACCGCCAGTAGGTGGCAGTAAGTCAAAGTATTTGCGACGGAATAATTCATTCAATCGATTCAAAAACGTAGATTAATTCATAAACGAAACAGCGCTGTGTAAAAGACTAAAGATGCGCAACGGCTCAGCTGTGACTTTGTTTGGAACTTTTTTTTTTTTTTTTTTTTTTTTTTTTTTTTTGACGAAATAGAGGGCAATCCGACAACAGTGTTCCTAAAATGTAAGTCACTTAATATTAACTTTTGTATAAAATCAAAATGTATGAAACTGTTGTATAAATTCAGTTTCACTTTTGCAAACTCTTCTTAGTTCATCGCGATCTCACAAACGTGCATTTTAATTAATGAAGCTCTCTACACTGCATACTGAATCTATTATTTACATCGTCTCTACACTTTGGTTATAATGAATTACAAAAAAAAAAAAAAAAAAAACGCCGTCTGCTTTCATGAACTGTAAGGCTGTAAGGAGCAGGACGCGCACCGGTGGATTAACCCAGTCTCATGGCAATTCACAAAAATGTAATCTATTGATTCCTGTTCACGGACACCGGTGTTCGACCGCAGTAAAGATAGTTTGCGGTTTGATATTCGGATTTTTTTTGGCTATAAATGCACAACGCGCTGTCATAAACATGCAAATAATCCCGAAAGTGGTTCTCCATGATTTGTGAATTCTGGTGATGATGTGCCTTTTGGCCGAAATTTTATTTTATTTTTTCGACTCTTAATTTTATAATGCTTATAGCTCCGAAAGTTGGAAACTTAGCAGACTGAAACCAGTGTCATGTGAACCAGCTTGATCTGTGAATTTTTT
Organism: Labeo rohita; assembly: GCF_022985175.1. Lineage (NCBI taxonomy): Eukaryota > Metazoa > Chordata > Actinopteri > Cypriniformes > Cyprinidae > Labeo > Labeo rohita. The sequence continues at coordinate 1,313,006 of NC_066870.1, read as the reverse complement.
CACAGCAAAGCTCTTGTCCGTAAAACCCTTGGTAAGTCCGCTATAGTAAGGTATGTGAAAAATATGCGCTCTTCATGTTTAACGTATTTTGCCATTAAACACGCAGACTGCTCAAATACAAAAACATTGTTTTTAAGTCAAATTCGATTTGTGAAAACTTTCAAAATCGCTATTTATTGCGTAACAGTGTTCCTAATGCTCTGCTCTCTTTTTCCTCTATCAGTACTGGTCAGCTGACCCTTCCCTGAGTCATATTATTCACTATTCTGATCTGTGAAAACTTTTACAGTTCAGTACTGGTCAGCTGACCCTTCCCTGAGTCACTAACATCACTATTTTGATGTGTGAAAACTTTCACAGGTTAGTACTGGTCAGCTGACCCTTCCCTGAGTCATATTATTCACTATTCTGATCTGTGAAAACTTTCACAGTTCAGTACTGGTCAGCTGACCCTTCCCTGAGTCACTAACATCACTATTCTGATCTGTGAAAATATTCACAGGTCAGTACTGGTCAGCTGGCCCTTTCCTGAGTCATATTAATCACTATTCTGATCTGTAAAAATGTTCACAGGTCAGTACTGGTCAGCTGACCCTTTCCTAAATCACTAACATCACTATTCTGATCTGTGAAAACTTTCACAGTTCAGTATTGGTCAGCTGACCCTTTCCTGGGTCACTAACATCACTATTCTGATCTGTGAAAACTTTCACAGGTCAGTACTGGTCAGCTGACGCTTCCCTAAGTCACTAACATCACTATTCTGATCTGTGAAAACTTTCACAGTTCAGTACTGGTCAGCTGACCCTTCCCTAAGTCACTAACATCACTATTCTGATCTGTGAAAACTTTCACAGTTCAGTATTGGTCAGCTGACCCTTTCCTGGGTCACTAACATCACTATTCTGATCTGTGAAAACTTTCACAGGTCAGTACTGGTCAGCTGACGCTTCCCTAAGTCACTAACATCACTATTCTGATCTGTGAAAACTTTCACAGTTCAGTACTGGTCAGCTGACCCTTTCCTGGGTCACTAACATCACTATTCTGATCTGTGAAAACTTTCACAGGTCAGTACTGGTCAGCTGACGCTTCCCTAAGTCACTAACATCACTATTCTGATCTGTGAAAACTTTCACAGTTCAGTACTGGTCAGCTGACCCTTTCCTGAGTCATATTAATCACTATTCTGATCTGTGAAACCTTTCACAGTTCAGTACTGGTCAGCTGACCCTTCCCTGATTCATGTAAATCACTATTCTGATCTGTGAAACTTTCACAGTTCAGTATTGGTCAGCTGACCCTTCCGTGAGTCACTAACATCACTATTCTGATCTGTGAAAATGTTCACAGGTCAGTACTGGCCAGCTGGCCCTTCCCTAAATCACTAACATCACTATTCTGATCTGTGAAAATGTTCACAGGTCAGTACTGGTTAGCTGGCCCTTTCCTGAGTCACTAACATCACTATTCTGATCTGTGAAACTTTCACAGGTCAGTATTGGTCAGCTGACTCTTTCCTGGGTCACTAACATCACTGTTCTGAACTGTGAACATTTTCACAGGTCAGTACTGGTCAGCTGACGCTTCCCTAAGTCACTAACATCACTATTCTGATCTGTGAAAACTTTCACAGTTCAGTACTGGTCAGCTGACCCTTCCCTAAGTCACTAACATCACTATTCTGATCTGTGAAAACTTTCACAGTTCAGTATTGGTCAGCTGACCCTTTCCTGGGTCACTAACATCACTATTCTGATCTGTGAAAACTTTCACAGGTCAGTACTGGTCAGCTGACGCTTCCCTAAGTCACTAACATCACTATTCTGATCTGTGAAAACTTTCACAGTTCAGTACTGGTCAGCTGACCCTTTCCTGGGTCACTAACATCACTATTCTGATCTGTGAAAACTTTCACAGGTCAGTACTGGTCAGCTGACGCTTCCCTAAGTCACTAACATCACTATTCTGATCTGTGAAAACTTTCACAGTTCAGTACTGGTCAGCTGACCCTTTCCTGAGTCATATTAATCACTATTCTGATCTGTGAAACCTTTCACAGTTCAGTACTGGTCAGCTGACCCTTCCCTGATTCATGTAAATCACTATTCTGATCTGTGAAACTTTCACAGTTCAGTATTGGTCAGCTGACCCTTCCGTGAGTCACTAACATCACTTTTCTGATCTGTGAAAATGTTCACAGGTCAGTACTGGCCAGCTGGCCCTTCCCTAAATCACTAACATCACTATTCTGATCTGTGAAAATGTTCACAGGTCAGTACTGGTTAGCTGGCCCTTTCCTGAGTCACTAACATCACTATTCTGATCTGTGAAACTTTCACAGGTCAGTATTGGTCAGCTGACTCTTTCCTGGGTCACTAACATCACTGTTCTGAACTGTGAACATTTTCACAGGTCAGTACTGGTCAGCTGAACATTCCCTGAGTCAGTAACATCACTATTTTAATCTGTGAAAAAATTCACAGTTCAATTTGGGTCAGAATAGTGATGTACATGAATCAGGAAATGGTCAGTTGACCAGTACTGAACTGTGAAAGTTTTCACAGATCAGAATAGAGATGTACGTGACTCACGGAAGGGTCAGTTGACCAGTACTGACCTGTGAAGGTTTTCACAGATCAGAATAGTGATGTTAGTGACCCAGGAAAGGGTCATCTGACCAATACTGAACTGTGAAAGTTTTCACAGATCAGAATAGTGATATACATGACTCAAGGAAGGGTCAGCTGACCAGTACTGAACTGTGAAAGTTTTCACAAACCAGAATAGTGATGTTAGTGACTCAGGAAAGGGTCAGCTGACCAGTACTGAACTGTGAAAGGTTTCACAGATCAGAATAGTGATTAATATGACTCAAGGAAGGGTCAGCTGACCAGTACTGAACTGTGAAAGTTTTCACAGTTCAGAATAGTGATTAATATGACTCAGGGAAGGGTCAGCTGACCAGTACTGAACTGTGAAAGTTTTCACAGATCAAAATAGTGATGTTAGTGACCCAGGGAAGGGTCAGCTGACCAGTAGGGAACTGTGAAATTTTTCACAGATCAGAATAGTGATTAATATGATGCAGGGAAGGGTCAGCTGACCAGTACTGAACTGTGAAAGTTTTCACACTTCAGAATAGTGATTAATATGACTCAGGGAAGGGTCAGCTGACCAGTACTGAACTGTGAAAGTTTTCACAGTTCAGAATAGTGATTAATATGACTCAAGGAAGGGTCAGCTGACCAGTACTGAACTGTGAAAGTTTTCACAGTTCAGAATAGTGATTAATATGACTCAGGGAAGGGTCAGCTGACCAGTACTAACCTGTGAAAGTTTTCACAGATCAAAATAGTGATGTTAGTGACCCGGGGAAGGGTCAGCTGACCAGTACTGAACTGTGAAATTTTTCACAGATCAGAATAGTGATGTTAGTGACTCGGGGAAGGGTCAGCTGACCAGTACTAACCTGTGAAAGTTTTCACAGATCAAAATAGTGATGTTAGTGACCCGGGGAAGGGTCAGCTGACCAGTACTGAACTGTGAAATTTTTCACAGATCAGAATAGTGATGTTAGTGACTCGGGAAGGGTCAGCTGACCAGTACTAACCTGTGAAAGTTTTCACACATCAAAATAGTGATGTTAGTGACCAGGGGAAGGGTCAGCTGACCAGTACTGAACTGTGAATTTTTTCACAGATCAGAATAGTGATGTTAGTGACTCGGGAAGGGTCAGCTGACCAGTACTGAACTGTGAAAGTTTTCACAGATCAGAATAGTGATGTTAGTGATTTAGGGAAGGGCCAACTGACCAGTACTGACATTTGACCAGTACTGAAATTTGAGCAGTCTGCGTGTTTAATGGCAAAATACGTTAAACATGAAGAGCGCATATTTTTCACATCCCTTACTATAGCGGACTTACCAAGGGCGTTACGGACAAGAGCTTTGCTGTGAAAAAATTCACAGATCAAGCTGGTTCACATGACACTGGTTTCAGTCTGCTAAGTTTCCAACTTTCGGAGCTATAAGCATTATAAAATTAAGAGTCGAAAAAATAAAATAAAATTTTGGCTAAAAGGCACATCATCACCAGAATTCACAAATCATGGAGAACCACATTCGGGATTATTTGCATGTTTATGACAGCGCGTTGTGAATTTATAGCCAAAAGAAATCCGAATATCAAACCGCAAACTATCTTTACTGCGGTCAATGTTCGGGTTTTTTCGTGTCATCAGCACGATTTTCAATATAATGTATTTCAACAGGGAATAATTTTCGTGCCTGCACCACGTTTTTCTTTCTACCACTGCAACACGTTCGGTGATTTCTGTTTAATGCAGCCACCATATAACGTTATTATTTTATTTACACAATTTAGACGTGTTTGATCACCTAACCCAACCCCACCCCTAAACCTACCCATTTGTATATTATATAAAACACAAGATATAACAGGCACACATGACAACAAACACTGTTTAATTTAAAATAAGAAAATACCAAAGCTGCATCCGAAAGCCTAGTCAGCTGACTTGCTGCCCTATCAGGCAGTGACTTCGAAGGCTCCAGAGGCAACTCAAGAAACCCTTTCTGACAGACTTCAGAGGCATCTTAACGTGCGGTCGTTGCTAGGTTACCTAACGGTTAAGTTGTAGAAAAAACGATCTTAAACAGATCTTAAAATGTATAAATACGTAAAGACCTCAATGTCATTGTCATTAAAGGTCTGCGAGACAGAAAAGATGGCAGAGAATGGCATTTTTTGCTTAAAAAATAAAAGCAGTTGCAAGTAATATTGCAGAACAGGTCATTGTTATTAGCGGCTGTTTCGTTATTATTGGTAGTATATTGTAAATTCTTACTACTCATTTGAAACTTTTTATTATTTTTATAAAATACTATTATTACAAACAATATTATTTATTATGCCTTTTACACTATTACTATTCAAAAAGTATATCATGGTCAAGATCTCATCTATTATATAAAGTAACAAGTCTAATTTCACCAGAATATCTTTGTTTATATAACGTTAGTGTATATGACGCACACGCACAGGATTGTGGGAAATCGAAGGCAGCGAAGGATACATCTATGCTGCCTTCAAAATTTGATCAGAAGAAGGAACCTCCGGAGACAGGAAGTGAAGCAGAATGTGGATTCGGACGTGCCTTGATGCCTTCCTGCCTCGGAATGCTGCCTCCGAAGGCCTACGTAAACCGATTGATCTGTGGAAGAACGCATGCAAAAAAGATCACCGTCTCCATCCATATTTTGCTGTAAAACTGTCTGTGCGCATTCAAAATTGGCGTCTGAGGAAGTAAGCGTTACGTCGGCTTTGATTCTGAAATGCCATTGGATCTTGTGTGTGTCTCGTGACCGATTGCGTCATGTGTATTTTTGAACAAGACGTGATTGCGTGCTTTCAGCTGTCCACAAAGCAAGATTATTTCAGCGATAAAACTTTACATTTCACTCAGTCTGTTCATAACAATAGGCTCGTTTGAGATGAGCAAAATCTGCGCAGAATCGATCACCGGTGATCACGGCAAGATGCATGCTGGTAAGAACTGTCCCCGAGTTACGTTCGCCTTGCTCTGATGTCATGCTGACGTGTGCCAAAAAACTCTCACGACAGCGAGACGGCTGTGTCGAATTGAGCAGTTGGGCGCAGTAGCTCTCCACCGACTGCGCTGACCAAAAGCACGATGGGAAACGCCTGGATGACGACACAGCTTAAAGCTCATTGGTTCAGACAACCGTGACGTTGCTATTCCTTTCTAAAATGTTTTATTTTTTAATCTAATATCATGTGGTTATGTTTAAATTATGCATGAATATTCCCAAACACTATGCCAGTGCGATCTCTGCGTGAGATATGTGATTGTTGTCATATTTCTATAAAAATCTAAAATACACGTTGTATTAAAGTAAAAATGGATGATAAATACGCCTTTCGTATGGAATTAAATAGCAAGCACTTTGAGTGTCTTGTTCATCATATTTATTTTCATATAAAAACAACAGAGCAGAAATGGACCTTTATCGCACCGGAATTGAACACCGGAAGTGCCTGTCGAAGCAGTGTATCGATTCTTCCGGTTATGTATATTTTTCAATATGCTGTAATCACTAGTTGAATAAAAGCCTGTTAAAATGAGCATCTGCAGGTTGATTTCAAAATCCGGACATTTTCAGAGACAGGCGGAAAAATATTCTTTTGATTACTGTGCACAGAATTTTCCAAGCGCAACGGAACTTTTAATCCAACTTACGGATCTGAGAAACCCATGGCTCATAAACATGCATGATTTCACCACACTGCGTCACTGCGTGCAGTGTGTGTGAGACCTGATGAATAATATCAGAATCAACATATTTATTCATTTGTATTAAATTTTAGTCTTTATTCTGTCATTTTTCATTCACAGTCATTTCACTGTATGCAATTCACATTTTTATGCCAAAATTATAATCAAATCACGCTGTTAACGCATTATACTAAGATTAATTGGCTAAAATGTTTATCATTGTTATTTCTTTAAGGCATCAGCCATGTATTCATTCATCTACTTTAATACTGTTCTTAGGAAAATTAACAATGGTATGTGTAGTAAAACTATGGCAATACAAATGGATATCAGTCTGCGTAAAAAATAAAATATAACATGGTTACTACATTTACTATAGTAAATCCATGGTTGATTTTGTAAGGGTGTTTATTTAAAATGTATTTTAATGTAAACAGGTATAAAATATGATGAGAAAAACATTGTTAATGACGAAATTGACTGCAGCAGGTTAAATTAATTTATAATTCAGAATGCACATTTGGAAGAGAAATATATTAATAGGAACATTTCAGCAGGTGATATGAGATGTAGGCCTAAACATCCTGTTTCAAAATGCATACTGCGTAATATTTTAGAAGGACCTTCATACCACGCATCTCATCCGTGTTGTGTCAGGAAATCGTGAAAACTGAGGCAGTGTGTCATTGTTTAGAATAAAAGCAGCCAGGTGCACTGCAGTAACACCGGCGAAAGAAAGGAAAGAGAGGATTCTTGCATTGGTTTTCATTGCATTGCGATGGGACCGGAGGTGGGGATACACTGCTTTGCTTACCGGATATAGGAAGTGAGATAAAGGTCCATTATATCATGTTTATCAGCAACACAGCAGGTGAGTGTGATAACGCCATATCCGCCTTTGATCTCGTAGGTATCTGTTCTACTTCCAGAGGTCAGAACTGTCCGTCTTGACTGCGCTTATTTCACTCCTCCCCTCACTGCAGCCCCTACTCTCACCTATTTCAGGCGAGGCGCATCTCAAACGATCCTAATGTCGCATGGCTTCGGAAGATTTGGAATGCACCACAAGATGTTTGTAATACCTTTATACTGTTTGTGGTCATGTGCTTGTGCTTGTAACTTACTTACATTCAGGGGCGTGTCTACATGGTGGCCAGGGGTGGCACTGGCCCCCCCCTAAAATCTGGCTGGCCATCCCAGGTGCTGAGAATTTGAGAATTTTATGATTAGAATTTAGTTCTAGGCAACACAGGTCAGCTCACGATAAATTGTCAGGAGACGCAGATATACAAAAGATCACGTTTATTACAATAAAAGAGGGGATTATTACAAAAATAGAAAAAGGGAAAGTAGCAGTTACTGAGGTCAACAATCACATAGATAACACATTTCACAAATACAATAATGGGCGACCTGGGTCATCAAGGACATCCAAGAGTTCCGGTACAGAAACCGAGGCTTGACAGCAGGGCATAAGGGCGCAATCGGCCTCCACAGCAAAACACCCCTTACTTTTACCTGTGACACACGCATACACATATAACTATTTAAATCCGCTTAAGGAAAATAATTTACAGGGACAGATGCAGTAAGATGCATGTACAAAATCATGGACCAGTAGCATACAACAGATCTCACAATATTAAGCATATCAACATGTTATGGATATAAATAACAATGTCTCTGCCATATATGATGGCTGCCTATGATAGCAGACAAAGCACAATACTTCGCTAACTGTTTAGCCCTCTTTTTTGTTGAAGCCCTCTCACAACCATGAATATGGGAAAAGGTTTTATTTTGTGCGTTCCAAGATTGGCTCAAGCATTACTGCTGAGAAGAGGAAGAAGAGATACTATCCAAGAGGACTGTAAAAAAGGTTGTTTATTCAGTTCACACAACGTTTTGAGCAACAAAGATTTAGATATTGTCTTTAAAAGTATTGTATTGAATATATTTTTAAAAATAAAAACCATGATGATAATATGAATTAAAATGATAATTTTATCTTAGCATATTATTGATATAATTTTTTCTAAACCGTGCTGGTTAGTGTTAAGTGTGCAATTCTGTCAGAAAATGCAGCACTTCTCTCAGAAATTTGTTCCAATTGCAAATGTTTTAGTATTCACCTGCTTATTGTTTTTGTTTGCACTGCAACAACACTTAAAAACAGAGAAGAAAAGTCAAATTAGATAAAATTTCACACAGAACTCAAAAATGGACTGGACAAAATAGTTGTTTAGTAGAAATAGTAGAAATAATTGCTTTTCAAGCATGTGATGCTCCTGTAATTTGTATTTAGACACACCTGTGGTAAGTAACAGGTGTGGGCAATATAGTAATCACACTTGCAACCAGTTAAAATGGAGAAAAGTTGACTCAGCCTTTGTGTTTTGTGTCACACTGAGCATGGAGAAAAGAAAAAAGTGTAAAGAGCTGTCTGTGGATTTGAGAGAAAAAATTGTGGAAAAACATGGACAATCTCAAGGCTACATGTCTATCTCCAGACATCTTAATGTTCCTGTGTCCACTGAGCGCAATATCATCAAGAGGTTTACAGCCCATGGCACTGTAGCTAACCTTCCTGGATGTGGACAGAAAAGCAAAATTAATGAAATATTTCATTGAAGGATTGTTTGAATGGTGGATAAAGAACCCCGATTAACATCCAAACAAATTCAAGCTGATCTGCAGACACCGAGAACAACAGTGTCAACTCGCACTTTCCGTCAAAAAGGGACGCTATGGTAGGAGACCCAGGAGAACACCACTGCTGACACAGAGGCATAAAAAAGCAAGACTGGAGTTTGCCAAAACTTATGTGACAAAACCACAATCAAGAACATCATGGCGCTGTTTACAGAAAAAGAAATGAGGCCTTCAAAGAAAAGAACACAGTACTTACAGTCAAACATGGTGGAGGTTCAAAGATGTTTTGGGGTTGCTTTGCTGCTTCTGGCACTGGATGCTTTGACTGTGTGAACACCTGTGGAGAGATCTCAAAACAGGCATCCTTCAAATCTGAATGACCTGGAGCAGTTTGCAAAAGAAGAGTGGCCCAAAATTCCAGTAGAGAGGTGTAAGAAACTCATTCATGGCTACAGGAAGCGATTGATTTCAGTACTTTTTTCCAAAGGGGGTGCTACCAAATATTAAGTTAAGGGTGCCATTAATTTTGTCCATTGCATTTTTGGGGTTCTGTGTGGAATTGTATCAGATTTGCCTTTCTTCTCTGTTTGTTGTTGTTGTTCCAGTGCAAAAATAAATACATAAATAAATAAACCATGTGAGTAGCAAAACATTTGCAACTGCAACAATTTTCTGAGAGAAGGGTTGCATTTTCTGACAGAATTGCAAGGGCCATGACTGTACATATATTTACATTTACTTCACTCTAAAAAATGTTGGGTTGTTTTTTTAACCCAACTGCTGGGTTAAGCCTGTTGGGTCATTTAGTTGGGTTGTTTTGCTCAGTGTTGGGTTGTTTTTGTGTAACCCAACATTGGGTTACTGATTTTATCCAATCAAGTGACAGTTAAGAGAGTAAGCCACTCCCCCTACTCGACGAGCCAAGCGCTACCTTCGCGGCCATTTTGAATCACCTCAGGAATCGCCTCAGGAACAACCGTCCTTCAGCGACGACAGAAAAGGTATGTTTGTGGGTTTTTAATGTATGAAACTAATACTGTACACCAACAAATGCAAAAATATACCAAATTTGGCGGTTCACATTACATTAACAGTATTAAAAAGTATAATCTATCTATCTCTGTTCGTTTTGGTTTGCTAATCGGTAAAGGTATGCCTGTTGTAATTACGTTACAGCCTTTTCCTGTCTAAGTTATATTCAATATTTATTGAAAACGTCTTTTTGGTCAACATTTCCTCTGGAATATGTGACTTGGTGAGTCGTTTAGTTAACGTGTCTTTATATTAGTTTAAGGTCGATACTCAAGCGTCGTATTAAATGCAAACGTTCATATAACGTTACCGGCAACTGTCACAAACACCACGGTTATTCTGTCACGAAACTTAGTTTTAATACATTTTTAGGCGAGTGTACATGTTTATACGTAAGAGATGTGATTTATGTAAGCAATGCCTTTTTGATAATCTGTTTAGACACTTTCCGAGATATGAGTTTCTGTCAGCGGTTGTTTAGCTGGCATTCGAACCGTGCTGCGCTCGAGCGCGGTTGCCCCCGCTCCCGCCTCGAGCTGAGCTGTCTTTTTATTTAATAGAACAACTGTCCATGACATTTCTTAAAATATGTCTTTGCCATTGTTTTGTCACAAGATGCACACCAGTAATGTTTTTTGAGGTATTTTTTTAAAGGGACGTAAATACCCTTTGCCCTGGTTAAGGCTCAGTCGTGTCTGTGAAACCGGGCCCATGAGTGAGTTCATGTTAACTTATGTAACGTTAGGAGGTGCACTTGTTTGAAATTTAAATCCATCATATTTTCTATAAAGTACTAAAGGGTTGTTTATTAATTAAATATGAAGGCACTGGACATGTCTTTCTCATAATCCAATGTGTTTCTCTGTGTAAAAAAGTTTTTCTTTTTTATTAACAATAATAGAAATAAATATAGCTGCAAGCAGCAATTGCGGGGCCAAGCACAAAAGAGGCAGAATGAGGACTTAAGCACGGCAAGGAGCAACAGACCGACTACAACAGTGAGTAACTTAAGCCATTTTAGGATAATATCAGTTGAAATGGCTGAAAAATCATAAATACAACCAATCGTAATAAAATTTAATGGCTTATCACTTTTGACCAACAGGTGGTGCTGTTTTCAAATTGATGTGACGTGTTCTGTGTGAAATGACAATGACACACACAAAGTTTGCCGTCATTATGTCAAAGCTTTGCAGAGATACAGCCTCAGATGTAGTTTGGCATCTTTCCAGCAAATTTGTTGATGCGCTAAACGAAAACGGTTTCGTATATCGAAACGAAATTCATAACTTTTTGCCAGCATAGTCTGAAGATGATCTGAGTCAAATTTGGTGAAGATCGGACTAACAGTCTGGGAGGAGTTCGAAAAAGTAGGTTTTGTACATTCATCAAAATGGCGGACAGGAAGTTTGGCCAATTTCGGCATAATGGGTATCAATGTTCTTGACTTGACCCAAGGAATCTATTGGCATCAGTTTCATTCCAATAGGCTAATGTAAACAGAAGTTATTAGCATTTTTGTAAATTTCATTATTAATGTTTAGTGAATGGCGATTACTTCTGACCCATAGGTGGCACTGTTACCAAATTGATGTGGCTTGGTCAGAGTGTGGTGACAATAGCACATATAAAATTTGGTGTCAATATGTCAAAGCTTTGCAGAGATACAGACTCGGATGCAATTTGGCATCTTTCCAGTAAATTCGTTGATGCGCTAAACGAAAACGGTTTCGTGTATCGACACAAAATCCATAACTTTTTGTCAGCATGGTCTGAAGATGATCTGAGTCAAATTTGGTGAAAATTGGGCTAACGGTCTAGGAGGAGTTTGAAAAAGTAGGTTTTTAACATGAATCAAAATGGCGGACAGGAAGTTCAGCCAAAATGGGCAAAATTGGTATCGGTGTTCTCAGCATGACCGAAGGAATCTATCAAAATCAGTTTCATTTCAATAGGCTAATGTACGCAAAAGTTATTAGCATTTTTTGAAATTTCGTCATAACTTTTGACCACAAGGTGGCGCTGGCCCCAAAATTTTTATGTACATTCAGGGCATGGTGCCGAACATTTTTGTAATTAATGTCGAAACGATACGCTAATCCGTTCTCAAGATACAGCATTTTAAAGCTAAATTCAAAATGGCCGACACCCAAAATGGCTGACATGGGAAAATTGGATATGGTTCGACTCGGTATGACACACTGAATCTAAAGAGACCAGTTTTGTGATTTTTGGACAAATCATTCAGATGTTATAAAGAAAAATAGCCATTTTCCGTATCTCCTGACCACTAGGGGGGCACTGCACCGAAACACTGCAGGTAGGTTCAGGTCATGCTTGTTATAACACACACCAAGTTTGGTGTCAATATGACAAATTGTTACGGAGATATAGCCTCACATTGATTTTTACTAGCTTTTCGTAGAATTCTTTTGCGTGTTATTCGTGAACGGCTGGACGAATCGACTTGAATTCCATAACTTTTTGCCAGCATGGTCTGAAGATGATCTGGATCAATTTTTGTGACAATCGGTGCAACGGCCTAGAACGAGTTCGAAAAAGTAGGTTTTACGAACAATTGAGAATAGCGAAAAAACTAAACCTTACGATTTTTGAATTTTGGTGTCCATTCAACTCGGCATAAGCCAAGGAATCAGAGGAAAAAAGAATTTTTGTTGTGTGGCTTACGGTTCAAAAGTTATTAGCATAAATTTTTTGAAAGTTTGGACAAGTGGTGGCGCTAGAGAGTTTGAGTTAGAGACTCCAAACTTGCTATGGTTAATGTTGAGACTGTCCTCTATCAGTGTGCAAAATTATACAACTTTCCCGCAAGCGGTTCTATGGGCTGCCATAGACTTGCGGCGGAAGAGGAAGAAGAAGAAGAAGAAGAAGAAGAAGAAGCGGAATAATAATAACGCCAACGGATACAATAGGTGCCACCGCACCTCCGGTGCTTGGCCCCTAATAATAGGTTTCTCTCTTAGATATTAAAAGAACCCCCCCCCCTCAAAAAAATCTTATTGGTGTATTTCTAGTGCAATGCTGTCTTTTTCATTGATTATTAAAAGTATGTGCTCAAAAGTTAAGTGTATTGAAATTTCTCAAATTCTCATCTGTTGGATGTATTAGACCATTTTGTCAAATTTTAAATGTTTTAAAGAAGCGTGATGCCTACTTAGAACTTACAGCCTCTGCCATTCTTACTTTTTTTCTCACTGACAGTGTGCGGAGTGCGGAGCTAATGACAATGGATGATTTTGTACAGGAGAAGCTGAAAGAATGGAACTTGGATGTCTTAATACCAATTTTTAAAGGTACATTTTATTTAGATAAGATACAAATGTATTTTTTATTATTTTATTTTTATTAATTATAGCCCATTGTGCTCTAGTTATGCTAATTTTGGCACATTCTTCTGTTCTTCTCTCTTATTGTCTTTAAAGAGGAACAAATTGATGAAGAGACCCTCTTGCTGCTGGATGAAAAATCACTTGAAGCATTAATACCAAAGATAGGTCTTCGTCTCAAATTTAAAAAGCACATGGGAGAGCTGCTTGTTGTGAGTCAAGAAATTCACTTTTAAAATGGGATACATCTGCTTTAAGTGCAAAAAGACTGTTGGCGGCAATGTTCGTTTCTTGTTTTCTCACCTAAGGAGAATGCATAATGTACATAGTTCATCAAGTTATTTTGAGTGTTGCCAAGAAGGGTGTCACAGGACATTTAATTACAGCAGATCATTTAAGCGACATCTGCTCCAGCACCATGTAGAGGGTGAGGAAGAAGAACCTAGCCAGTCAACACATTTTCCTGAGAGATTGAATTTTATGTCTGACCCCAGACCTCTGACTTCTCACAGTCAGATATTCGAGGAGGAAGATAATGATGCAGAAGATTATACTGCTGATGACATGGTGTGGGATGAGTTAGAGCAGAAGACTCTCACTGACAAAGTGGCCTTGTTTCTATCAAAGTTAAGAGCAAAGTCATCTATGACCCTATCTACTGTCAACTTTGTTTTTCAGCAAACATCTAGTCTGGTCTCTGATATTGTTGGTGCTTTGCAAAGACAGACAATGACTTTCTTACAAGCGACTGGACAAAGTGAGATTCCTGAAGCGCATCAACTGAATCTGCACTTTGAAAATGCAGCAAAAGCTTTTCAATGCTTGGATACTGAACACAAGCAGATGAAATACTTTGTTCAATCTGGGTATCTAGTTCAGCCAGTGGAGCAGCCTCTACCTGGTGTTTCATACACCCAACAACGTGACTCACAGACAGGGACTGTAAAACAGGTGGCAGTGCAGGATACTTTCCAAAGGATTCCTTTACGTCCACTACTGAAACTCATCCTTCAGAGTCCCGGGACAATGGAAAAGATAACTGAGTGGAAAAGGAAGATTAGTGACTCAAAAAGTCTGGATGACACCACTGTGTTAAGAACTTCTGTTTGCCCCAGTGAGCCCTCTGTTCCTCTTCTGCTGTATAATGACGAATGTGAAATGGTTAATCCACTATGTTCCAAGACCTCAGTCCACAAATTGGGATTAATCTATTTCACTCTTAAATGTCTTCCTCCTGAGTGCCTTTCAAGTCTTGATTCTCACTTTCTTTTGGCAGTGTATAAGGCTGATGATGCCAAAACATATGGTTTAGATGCTGTCCTGAAGTCAGTTGTTGATGATATCAATGACTTGGGAACAAATGGTGTGGAAGTAGACACGGCTCACTTTAAAGGCACATTGAAGATTTGGGTTGCCCAAATTTGTGGGGATAATTTGGGGTTAAATTCCATTCTTGGGTACACAGAGAGCTTTTCTGGGAACAGTGTTTGTCGCTGGTGCCGTGTGAAGAAACCGTTAATGCGAACACAAACAATTGAAGACCCGTTACTGCTTAGGAATAAGGATGGCCATCTTTCAGATCTGGTGCAGAGTAATCCAACGGAAACTGGCCTAAAAAGACAGAGCATTTTGAACGACCTGAAATACTTTCATGTGACAGAAAACGTAACACCTGATATCATGCATGATATCCTTGAGGGAGTAGGTGCATATGAAATAAAATTGGTGTTAAGCTCTCTCATCTCACACAAGGTAATAACCTTAGACCAGGTTAATTACCGAATTACAAGTTATGATTATGGCTTCTGTGACTCTGCCAACAAACCATCCACAATTCGACCTCAAGAACTAAAAACACCTGACAGTTCGATGAAGCAGACAGCAGCACAAATGTGGTGCCTGTTAAGGCTGCTTCCTTTGATGATAGGAGATCTCATTCCAGATGGAAACAAATATTGGGAGCTCTTGCTTCTTTTATTGACCTGTATGGAGTATATTTTTTCTCCAGCCTTAACAGAAGATGCAGTATTATTTCTCAGACATCTCATTGATGAGCACCACAGCCTTTTCCTAGAACTTTTTCCTGATAGACATCTAAAGCCAAAACATCATTTCATGCTGCATTATGCGGGTGCCATAAGGAGACTTGGCCCCCTAGTGCATTATTGGTCCATGCGCTTTGAGGCCAAGCATGTTTTTTTCAAAAGACTTGCCCACATCACTTGCAACTTCAGAAATATTTGCAAAACAATGGCCTTCAGGCATCAAATGTTACTGTGTTACAATCTTTTGTGTGAACATATTTACACATCACAAAGAAATTGGTCCTGGTTGCACTACTTCACTTTCTTCCATTGAGGGATTTGATCAAATCTTACACAAATTTGAGCATACTCAATTGACTGAAGTGTACATACCCTCTTGGGTAAAGTGGAAAGGGACAGAATATTGTCCAGGAATGACCCTCCTTGTGTCTCATTCTCCACACGGTGAACCTCAGTTTGGAACAATTCAGAAGATTGTGGTTTTTGAGTCTGTCATTAAGTTCATTGTTCGAAAATGGGACCTATTAGGATTCGAAAGACACTATTTTGCATGCTGTGTCATTCCCACCGCTGTCATTGACTGCATTGATGTTGACTCTCTGGACGATTACCATCCTCTCCATGTAGTGAGGTCATACAAGGAAGGAGACAGCAACTACTATGTGTCTATGCGCTACCGCTTGTTTTAAATGTCCTTCTTTTAACTTGAACTTTCAAAGACTGAGTTTTTATTTTTCTTGGGGGTTTTTTTGGACACACCTGTGCAGAATTTTGGAGATGCAAGTATTCTTTTCTTGTCTACCACAATTCAGAATGTTTTACGATGTTTTGCATATGTAGAATATTTTATATGTTTTTATATGTTTATATGTAGAATTTTTTATTACTACGACCTATGCTATCAATGTCAAATGCTGAAACATTAATTCATGCGTTTATGACCTCACGGTTAGATTATTGTAATGCTTTATTGGGTGGTTGTTCTGCTCGCTTAATAAACAAACTCCAGCTGGTCCAAAATGCAGCAGCTAGAGTTCTTACTAGAACCAAAAAGTATGATCATATTAGCCCGGTTCTGTCTACACTGCACTGGCTCCCTATTAAACATCGTATAGATTTTAAAATCTTGCTAATTACTTATAAAGCCCTGAATGGTTTAGCTCCCCAGTACCTGAGTGAGCTCTTATCACATTATAGTCCCTCACGTCCGCTGCGTTCTCAAAACTCTGGCAATTTGATAATACCGAGAATATCAAAATCAACCGCGGGCGGCAGATCTTTTTCTTATTTAGCACCCAAACTCTGGAACAATCTACCCTACAATGTTCGGGACGCAGACACACTCTGTCAGTTTAAATCTAGATTAAAGACCCATCTCTTTAACCTTGCTTACACATAACAAATCCACATTCTTATAATTCAAATCCGTTAAAGGATTGTTAGGCTGCACTAATTAGGTCAACCGGAACCGGGAACACTTCCCATAACACCTGATGTACTCAGTGCATCGTCAGAAGAATGGCATCTACGCTAATATTAGTCTGTTTCTCTCTTATTCCGAGGTCACATTAACCACCAGATCCAGTCCGTATCCTGATCAGATGGTCACTGCAGTCCCCCGGATCCAGTCCGAACCCAGCCCAGACGGTGGATCAGCACCTAGAGACGACCTCTACAGCCCTGAATGTCAGCGGAGTCCACATCAACTAGATGAGCCCCAGAGACGGATCCACATTAAAGACCACATCACCTAGACGGCTGTCGGCACAAGACCACAGGAACTTTGGCCAGAGGAGAACTGGCCCCCCGACTGAGCCTGGTTTCTCCCAAGGTTTTTTTCTCCATTTGTCACCGATGGAGTTTTGGTTCCTTGCCGCTGTCGCCTCTGGCTTGCTTAGTTGGGGACACTTTCTCTTAACACAATATTGCATTTTATTTTATTGTTTTTGATTAACTACCTTTACCTATAATGTGAGTGTTTAATGTTGCCTTTGGCATTGTTGATGTACTGTTTCCTATTTAATACTGTACAGCCGCCTTGTCACAATTCTGTATTGTTAAAGGCGGTATATAAATAAAGGTGACTTGACTTGACTTGACTAGAATATATTATAATACACTAGTTGCAAATTAAAGGATAACTCTTGCCAAAATGCAACCTGGGTTGTTTTTTTACTGTAAATGAGACAAACTTAAATCTAAAAGCATAATTACGACAAACGAGCCATTTTTGACATTGACCGTGATTTCGTTTTGTGGTCAATGGCCGGTGAATGGGAGTACAAGGGGCATAACTTTGAGCTTATCAAAATCAATATTTTTATTTTTATTGTATTTAATGTTACTTATTAGTAAATAACCCAAAGCAACTTAGGACAAATGCCAATAAACTTGATTAAATGTAAATGATTTGACTAAAAAAAGAAATTAGTAATTGTGAGAATTGTTACTCTTGTTGCAAATGTATATTTGCTCAGAATTTGCATTAATGTCCATCTATTTTATGTCTTACTTTGTTGTTTGGTTTTCAGCTTTCTCTTGTTAAATTACACTAAATCTTGATACATGATACATTAAAACATTTAGCACTTTGAGATGAGTTTTATATTTAGATCCTGTCTAAACGTGCTGTATGATGCAAAATTTTTGCAATATGGAGCAATATTCCTAGTTCATGTTTCATTTTCAGCAAAATTAAGGTCGTACAGCCGCATGATGCATTTACATGCGGATGTAGTCATCACCACTTTTAGCTATAGTTAGTTTCGTCCCAACCACTTGTCAGACATAACCACAAGCCATTGAAACAATAGCATGAGAAAGGCTTACAACACAAAGAAACTGCATCTCCAGTCTGCTGTTGTTCATAAGTTAATTCATACACAAAACACATTTGTGCCACATAGCAGGATAAATAAACTAAAAACTAGAGTTGGGGTACTTAGACTCGAGTCCGGTCTTGAGTACAATTTTTAGGCGACTCGGACTTGTCACGGACTCGGATGCATTTTTACTCGGACTTGACTCGGACTCAAGCCCTTCGGACTCGGAAAATATCCCGAGTCCGTCCGAGTCCAGAGACAGTTGATGCATTATCACAAAGTCTTGTCCAGTAGCTACTTGAAAGCCGACGAGTTTATGTGCGCACACACTCAAAGCGCGATCACAGAACGCGCCTCTCAGTCAGTGTGCGAATGCAGAGTTCTCTTTCGCTTCTAATATATTTTGTTATTGCTACACACATGCTCGTATTGGAGACTATTCATGTAAATGAAGTCGGTTTTGTCTTAAGTAAACCTGAACAGTTGGGAGAAAAACTGATGCGTCAAAATATTTGATCTGTGCGTCAGATCTTAAAGCGACAGCAGCGTAAACCTGCAGCAGCAGACCACATCAAACAATAATCAAACAACAAAAGAAAAAAAGAAAACCACTCACTGTGTTTGACTAAATCACTTATTAACTGTAATAAGAATTATCTTTAATGTATACAGTGAAGATTTTGCAGTGTTTTATTTTAACATTTTTTTACTTCATGAAATGTCTGTAGTCTATTTCTGTAATAGCCTTTCTATAGACCTACATAAAAAAAACTTACAAAAAAGCCCCTACAATTCTGTTTTAAAAAAAGATTCTATTTTAAAAAATATTATTTCATTTGTATTTTTGATTAATATATGTATTAATACTTTTGCTTGTAAGTAATACTTGGATTGTTTACTTGCCTTGAGCTCGAGAATGTTTTACTTACATTAGTTGATTGTTTTTTTCTGTATTGAAATTATTATTTAAACATAATGGCAGTTTCTAGCCTGAAAGAAAAATAATTTTTCCAACATCTTTGCAGCAACAGTTTTTATGGGTCCAAAATCATCTTGGGTGTGCATGATTTTTTAATAATTAAATGGCCCATCCTCAATTATTTCTTATATAATGTAATTTATTGTAATTAATGTAACTATAAATGCATTCAAAAATAAAACAGGTGTGAGGTTGCTGTGACTTATGGAAAGTATAGGCTTTTTACACAGTGTGTACCATTGTAAAGACTAGGTTTATCCCTCACAGCCTCATTTTCATTCCAGAAAAAAAAAAGTCATATAAAACCCAAAACACACACACAGCCACAATCAGAAATAAAAGAGGTGCTGCAAGAGGCTGCATGTTTTCTGCTCTTAAGGTCCCATTCACCAAGATACCTACTCCTTTACCCCCACCCTTGAATTTATACATTTACTACATCGATGAATAAAGTCAAGTCCCGCCCTATAATTTTTCACATTCTAAAACCTGTTTCACTCTGAAATATGTCACATTACATAGATCAGCCATAACTTCTGTTGCATGACTTTAGGTTTGCTAAGCAGAGCATGGACACTTATGAGATGTTGTGAAATCAAAAATCAAAATGGCAAGATTCACTAGAGGTTTGCTTTTCTTACATATCAACTGACATTTTTGTAGTTGTAAAGGTTAAAAACAGGGGTGCCCAAACTCGGTCCTGGTCCTTGGTTTAGCTCCAACTTGCCTGCCACACCTGCCAGAGGGTTTCTAGTATGCCTAATATAAGCTTGATTAGCTGGTTCAGGTGTGTTTAATTGGGTCTGGAGCTAAAATCTGTAGGACACCGGCCCCCCAGGACCGAGTTCTGGCACCCCTGGGTTAAAACAATGTTAAGATATTGACAAACAGTAGTGTTTCCTTGGACTCGGACTTGAGTCTGACTCGGCCCATTTTGGACTCGGACTCGACTTAGGTGGACTCAAACCCAACACTACTAAAAACCATATCATAGAATCACAGAAAGTGTTCTACTCATATGAAACTGTAAACATGAAGATACATATCTAGCTCTGACTGATTATAAATAATTTTTACTGATTTTTAAATTGTAATCAATTCATTATGTATATTTGGACTGTAGATATTGCTATATTAACTAAGTGCAACTTTAATGCACTGTTGCTGATACACATACATTAAATAAAGAGCAATTATGCTTCCAAGTATAGCCTAGTAAACCATAGAATTTCATGCAGTTTCCCAAAATAAACTTTCCATTATCAAAAAAAAAACCACACACACACACACACACACACACACACACACACACGACTTACTGTACTGCTTTTCATTAACAACAAATAACAGGGACTGTTTGAGACAGAAGCAATCTCTTGAAAAGCACGACATCAAAACTCAAAGATCCATTCAGTATTTCCATAAAGGAAATTAAAAAAAAAGAATGTCACTGCAGCTCTCAATAAACATACCATTGTCATGTACCGTGCAAGGAAGGGGGCGAATGAAGACGAAGGTCAAAGATAAAGTCTTTATTATATTCCACAGATAATTCCAAAACAGGTAAATCCAAAGGAGGCCGGTAGATACACCAAACACTGAACGAATGCAACTTATAAAGACAGGTGATAACGCTAAACTTAATTAAGGCACAGGTGATACAAGGAAAACTAATGATGACTAAACGAGGACAGGAAACAGGAACAACCAAATATGGGCACAGGAGGGAGAAACCAAACTAAACAGTCCACAGGGGTGTGACAACCATTCTATTTTAAACCTCTGTGAATGCAGATTTACCATATATATTTTCCAAAATTGGAAAATTTGGTTAAAGTAGACTCTAAAATAATAAAATACTTTTAGTTTCAACTAACTTTTTTAATGTACTTTCCTATTTCAAAATAATAATTTAATTATTTAAAATTGTATTAATTAATTGAAGGTGACTTGCCTTCTGATTAAAAATATTTACAAACAAATTAGATCAGCCAAATAATAACATTATTTTATTTTCAACTTTTTTATATATTTATTAGGAATTATGACAGCAATATTGACAGCATCTAACATAAATATCATTTACATAAGCAGCTTTAGGGATGTACAAATATTTATGAATCTTTATTAAATCAGTAATGATTTGATGGAATTAATCAGATAATTTTCTCATATTTCTAATCAATGAGATTAATTATATTTTCAATGATGACTTATATTTTTTGTGCCCTATTTAGCCTTTTTCAAGGGATTACATGATTTGACAATGCCAGCTTTGCTGAATATCATACTAGACATAGTTGAATCTAGAAGCAAATATTGTAAGAGTAGCCTTCCTGTCTGTTTGTGTGGCTTCAGTTTCTGGTCTTTTATTTGCTTTGACAAAAAATCTACATGCACAGAGAGAACCAGAATCTTCTCGGTACATGTACACTGCAGTAAAATGGGTTTAGTGATGCCTCTGGGTGTTAATGCACAGTTATGAACAAAAAGTCTCTGACTATGTTACTGTGGTGGTTCATAGCTAAAGTTCATAGTTAAAGTCACTGCTAGTTTCAATTATTTCTTGGGTGGATCTTGTTCTGCTTTTGTTTTGAATAAAGTGAAAAAGTTTAGGTCGGGGCTTCACAGGCTTCACTTCAGATCATATGCTGTCAGGATCTTCTTGCTGCTCAGAAGAGTTTGGTAAGTATGATACAGGCTAATCGGCTCCACTGCGATGTATTTTGACTGTTCACTGATCTTCAAATGTTTATCGATTTTTTGACAGGATTTTGTATTTTACTACCTCACATTTAGTGTAAATTTCTTTGTATTTAATGTCTTCTTCAATGCCATAATGTAAAATGCTTTTTAGAATCTTTTTCTAACATTAAAATGCATGATTAATCAAATAGACTTCACATTATAGTGGTAATTCACTCATTCATTTGGACACCCTGATTGAATGTGTTTCAAATTTTTCTTCATACAACAGTGAATTTTACATTTGTGAAGGAAACAACAGCACTCTGCAAAAATAAAGGTGAGATTGAAAACATGTAAGAGTCTTATAGTCTATAGTTTTCAGACCATACCAATTCATTGTTTTATTTTTGCATTTGCATTTAAGATGTACATTTCAGAATGATGTCTATATATTTGCTTTGTAGAAGTCTCCAGGGGAAATAATTTTACTAAACTTATAAAAATTAGTGAAATGAGTCTATAATTTGTATATTTATAGGAAAGTATTGAACATACAGCATGAATGAATCATGTCTTGACAGGCTCTATAGGGAAAATGCTGAGATCTGCAAAATAAACTACACTATAAAAGACGTTTGATTTACTGACAGATTAAATGGTTACTAATTTAACCTTTGCTCCCTAAGATAGCGGGAATGAACTTCGCGTAACGTGCTATGGGGAAATTCCTGTTTACTCTTAATAGTAACTGTAACGGCTCCTGAAGGTTTTCTTCTGATTAAAAGAATCACGCTTCAACTGATGTCTTAACGTTTATTATCTTCTTGCAAAGAGCAAGCATCGGCATCATCGCCATCTTGATACTTCGACACCACTTGAACATCGTGACACCCTTTGGATATCATTAACATCTTTACATCTTTACGTCATGACACCGTGAAAAACTGAAACAAATAAATAACATTCAGATATATGAGTGTGTTCCTGTTTCTGAACCAACATCAATACACACAGTGCGTTATTATAAATTAACAGATGAAATCTAAAGAATAAACAACATACCGTGTGCGCCTTCTAATCAGAAATCCAGGAGACATTAATGTATGTATTTCCTACAACAAATAATCATGCAGCTCTCAGCGTGTGTACACTTCTTGTGAATCTGATACTAATGTGTCCAGCTAGATCATGTGACAAATTCAACTAACGTTGCACATTTCACCTGTAGGTGTCACTATTAACCCAGTTTCATAATACTCAAATACAATTTTCAAATAAACACTGACAATAAATTGTACACCATTTGTGTACTAAATACCTTTTTACAAAAATAAATGACTGAAATAATTAAAAGAAAATACAACGTTTTCTGTGACAGCTACACTGCCACCAAAATTACAAAGATTTGTGTTCAGATCAGAATCAAGTAAATCTGGTAATTTTCCAATAAGCTGTCACCCTTCAAACACTTATTTTTGTAACAAGAATTATTTCAATGTTACGTAATTCTGCTTGACCAACTCTGTTTTAGATATTGAGATATCTATTTTACATTATTCAGTTATTGTTTAGGAGTTGTTCTCAACTATTATCACCAGTTTTTGAACCGGACGCTCAAGGAAAGATGTTTGCGCCAAGCGTTCACCTTTCTTTCCTAAATTACTTTGACCCATTTGGAGCTTGACTTTTCGCACTAAACCATCATCATCTTTACTTGTCTCGACGACTCTAGCAAGCTTCCATTCGCTCCTGGGAATATTGTCCTCCTTGACAATTACTACATCTCCAACTTGAACATTTCTTCTAGGCGTATGCCATTGTTGTCTGAGGCTTACATTGGCTAGGTATTCTTTGCGCCATCTGCTCCAAAACTGTTCTGACAAATATTGCACTCTCCTCCATCTTTTCCTAGCATACAAATCTTCATGGACAAATTTGCCAGGAGGAGGAAGAGGCACTGAGGTCTTCATCGTGAGCAGATGATTGGGCGTCAAAGGCTCAATACTCTTTGGATCATTTATTGTGTTGGTGGTGAGTGGTCGACTATTTACAATTGACATCGCCTCATAGAAAAATGTCCTTAATGAGATGTCATCCAGTCTTCCTTTGGCTTGTGCCAGAACTGCATTCATCACACTCCTAATTGTCCTTATTTGGCGTTCCCACACACCTCCCATGTGGCTTGCTTCAGGAACATTCATAAGGAAGTCACATTGTTTACTTGCAAGATAGGTAGAGATCCTCTCTTTGTCCAGATCCTTCAAACCTTTTTCCAACTCATTCTTTGCCCCCACAAAATTCGTTCCCTGATCTGATCTGATCTGTCGCACAGCTCCTCTGATTGCTATGAAACATCTTAAAGCATTCAGAAATGCATCGGTAGTGAGATCCTCTAACATTTCTATATGTACAGCCCTGGAGCTTAAGCACGTAAACAACAGACCATACCTTTTGAATTCCTTCCGGCCTTGTTTCGTATAGAAGGGGCCGAAACAGTCAATTCCTGAGTACGAGAATGGGGGTGAAGGTTCTACTCTGTCAGCTGGAAGATCAGCCATACGTTGCTCTTCAGCTGGTCTGCGCAGCTTCCTGCAAGTAACACAATTGTTGATGTACTTGGCCACTACCTTGCTTGCACCCAAAATCCAGTAGCCACTGGCTCTGAGTTCATTCAATGTTTGACCTCGACCTTGATGTTGAGTTTTCTTGTGACAGTGGTCAAGTATTAGTTGTGTGACGACACCTTCCTTAGGAAGAATTATTGGATGTTTCAACTCGAATGCTGCATTAGACTTTCTTAACCGTCCTCCAACCCTGAGCAATTCATTCTGGATGATAGGATCAAGTTGATATAACTTGTTATTCTTTGGTAGCTTAGACGGGTTTTGACTGAGCCATTTCATTTCTTCTTCAAAGGCTTCTCTTTGTGCTGCCTTGATGAGCACATGAGCTGCTTTCTCTCTCTCTTCAACACTGATGAACATTGATCTGTCTCTGCTTACCAATCTTTTGATCCTAGCGATGATGTTAAAAGCTGAATTCCAATCCGAGAATCTTGACAGCCTTTCAAGAAAACCGTCTTTTACGCAGGCATCCGTTCTTAGGACCTTTACCTCAGGGTCACCTACAAGAAGCTTTGGAGATTTTTCATCAGTGATAATCTCTCGTTCCCATAAGAAATTAGGACCGGCCAGCCAACTTGAGTCCATCAGATCTGCCACCTTGAGACCCCTAGATGCACAGTCTGCAGGATTCTGACTGGTTTCCACATAGAACCATTTTCTTGGGTCTGTAGAGTCTCTTATCTTCTGAACCCTATTGGCTACAAAGACGTGAAAGCGCCGGGCTTCGTTCTTGATATACCCTAGTACAACCTGAGAATCGGTCCAGAAGAATTCCTGATTTACTTTCAAATCAAGTTCTTCTCTAAGAACATGACTTACTGCAGCAGAAACTGTAGCTGCTGTCAGCTCTAGGCGAGGTATGCTGAAAACCTTCGTAGGGGCTACTCTAGCCTTACCCAAGACTAGCGCACAATGCACTTGTTCATCAGCTACAATCCTGATATACGAACACTGCCCGTAACCATCACTGCTGGCATCTGAAAAATGATGCAGCTCTATTTTCTGGATTCTGCCCATGTTCTCAGGAATGAAGCATCTTGGTATTTGAATCCCTTGGAGATTCTCCAAGTCATGGAGCCATGCGTCCCACTTCGGCTTCAGATCAGAGGGAAGAGGTTCATCCCATCCCACTCCTCGTTTGCACATCTCTTGGAGTACTCTTTTTCCAGTCAAGATATAGGGAGCGAGAAAACCTAACGGGTCATACACACTCGCAACCACTGACAGAATTCCTCGACGAGTGGCTGGTCTTTCAGCAAGGTCAACTTTGAACAAGAATGCATCAGTTTCTATGTTCCACTTTACTCCCAGAACACTCTGCATTGGAAGTTCATTGTAGTTCAGATCTACATACTTAGCTAGACTGGCACATTCGCTCTCTGGGATTGCACTCAAGACTTCTCTGCTATTGGACACAAACTTGTGCAGACGCAGATTTCCATTAGCTAAAATTTCTTGCGCTTCCTTGACTAGCCTGTTGGCCTTCTCAACTGAATTGACACTGACCAGTCCATCGTCCACATAGAAATTTTTGTGAATGAAGCTCGCAGCCAGTGGATAATCCTTTTCATATTTGTGGGCAAGATATTTCATGCCATAGTTGGCACAACCCGGTGAGGATGCTGCTCCGAAAATATGCACTCGCATGCGATATTCCTTGGGTTCCTTTTCGGTATTCCCATTTTCCCACCATAGGAATCTCAGGAAATCACGATCCTCCGCACTAACGTGAAAACGGTGGAACATCTTCTCCACATCACAAACAATTGCAATCTGATGCTCACGAAACCTACACAGCACTCCAGTCAGAGCATTCATTAGGTCTGGTCCAGTGAGAAGGTGGTTATTTAGAGATGTGCCTTCAAATTTGGCTGAACAGTCAAATACCACTCTTATTTTTTCAGGCTTCCTGGGATGGTACACCCCATGGTGCGGAATGTACCAAGTATTGCCTTCTTTTGATGTGGCTTCCGCTTCTTCGGCATCACCATCTCTAAAAACACTGTCCATAAATCTTATGTAGTCCTCTCTGTACTGGGGATTTTTCTCGAACTTTCTTTTCAAGTGTTTCAAACGAACTATGGCTAGTTGCTTATTGTTCGGTAACTGAGGACGATCTCTAAAGGGTAGGGGCATTTCCACATGACCTTCTTTGTTGTGATGAGTTTTTTCATCTAGTTGTTGAAGAAACTGAATGTCGTCTTGTGATATTGCCTTGTCCTTAGAGTCTGTATCTCGAAAGTCTGCTTCCAATGACCTGATTACTGATGCAGGTGTGATAGCTGGGAGTTCCTTCAAGGAAATGCGATGACAGAACCCTGCTACATTCTTAGTGCAAGTGTTGGGTGTTATGGAACCTACTACACTCCAGCCTAAGTCCGTTTTGACTGCGTATGGTTCGTGTTCCTTCCCTGATATCACTTGAGTTGGCTTCAAAGCCCTCGGACAATCATAGCCAATTAGAAGCCCTACGGGACAGTCCAACAAATCTGGCATCTCCTTTGCAACACTGAGCAAGTGAACCCATCTCCGAGCCTTTTGCCAGTTGGAATACTATCTCGTTCCAAGGGAATGTACTCTCGAGTATATGCGGGTGGTAACTCAATATAATCTTGCAAACTGTAACCCCTTACTTTCAGTCCAGCTGCTCTGTGACAATTCTCGATTGAAGCCCTATTAGTCATTGTGGACAGCTTTAATTTCACAGGTTCTGTGTTTGCTTGAATTTTGTCACAGACATCCTGATCAATAAACGTATTACTGCTCTGGGTGTCCAGCAATGCATAGACTAGAGTTTCTGGGCTGTCTTTTGTCGCACAAGAGAGCCATACTGGTACAATCATTGAGGTGCGAATACAGTTGTCCATTCTCACACTGTATAAGCTAGTGGACGCTCTTTCATCAGGTAAAGCTTCTGGCTTTTCTCCCTCAGAATGTTCCTCATGAAGTGGAGAGGGGTGATTCTGTCTGCAGATATTGCAAGTAGCTCTTTTCCTACAGTTTTTGGAGATATGACCAATTCTGAGACAACCAAAGCACATCTTGTTGTTGATGATGAACCTTTTCTTCTCCTCAAGAGGCATTGCCGCAAACCTTTCACATTTGTATATAAAGTGATTTTGCTGACAGCAGACACAATGAATTTGTCTCTTATCTTGAGAGGTAGAAAAGCTGGGTTTGGAGCCTTTCTCTCCTTGCAGTGCATTCAAACTCTTCACAATGGGTTTAACGTTTTGCATGAGAGAACTAGCTTTGAAACGTTTCTGCTCCTTCCCAGGCTTTTCCTCTGCATATTTTAAAGCATGTAGAGAGGAAACAGGATTACATGCAATGCATGCCTCCTCTGCTACAAAGTCTGAAAACTCAGTGAAGCTTGGATATGGCTTCCCTTCTTCTAGTACTTTAGTGACGTACCTATTCCAGCGAGCTGTTAACCAGTCAGGAAGTTTATGCAGCAATTTTTGGTTTTCTTCACAATCATCCAAAACTCCTAGACCTTGTACATGAGGCATTGCATTTTTGCAGGAGATGAGAAAATCACTAAACTCTCTTAACTTCAGTGACTCTCGGGGTCCAATTTTTGGCCAACTACTTAGCTTTGCTCTGAATGCTCTTTGGATTACGAAAGGGTGTCCATACCGCTTGTTCAGGGCATCCCAAGCTTGACTGTAAGCATCTTCATCACTCCTATAAAAGGTTCCTTCTAGTACACTAAGTGCGTCTCCGCTTATGTACCTTTTCAGATAGAACAATCTATGTGATGGAGTTGTACAGTTGATTTCAATCAAAGCTTTAAAGCAAGTCCGCCATTCAGTGAACTTGAGTGGATCACCTGTAAACGTGAATGGCTCTGGGGCTGGAAGTTTAGTCATTGCCAGGGATTCCTTTAGTGCCTTTACTAACAAGACCTCATCGACTTTTGTCTCTAGCTCATTTCCAGAGCAAGGTTGAGCTAAAGATTCTTGAGAAACCTTGCAGCATGAAGAGCTGTTGTGTTGCAGTGGATGCTGACATGGAGGCAAAGTGGTTTTCTCTTTAAAATCTCCTATTTCAACATTCAATTTTGATTCCTCTTCTGCATACACAATGTATTCAGCTTCCATAACTTCAAGATCCCTTTGATGCTCTAGCATCTTTAACTTCTCTTGTTGAGCTAGCACCTCTTTCCTTTGTGCTAAAATTTCCTTTTCTCTCTTTAGTTCAGCACGTTTGGCAGCTAGGCGTGCCGCTGCTTCTGCCCTTTTTACTGACACATGACTTCCCTGCTGACTATCTCTTTCAGCTCTTGACACAGTTGATCCATAAATTGACCTGGCGTCATCTCTTTGCAATAACTGGTGGAGCGATTCTTTTACAGCTTCCACATCAAACTCCTTAATGCCAACCTCTGTGCAACGCCCTTTTAATAGTGCAGTTATTTCACTAGTAACTGAAGTGCAGCTATCCATTCTCCTTTTTATATCCTGAGATGGGACGTTCAGCGTACGAATACTCTCATATATTTGTTTTAACTCTGCTTCACGTTTTTCTGCAGTGACCATCATATCACCTAACACAGTTTTAGAGCACTCTTCTTTCAGTTTAGATCTGATAAACTGAACCTCAGCTTTAAAGTTTAAGTATGTAAACATAAACTTCTGTTCTCTTTTTGCTAACTCGTTTTGTCTCAACTCAAGCATTTTTTCTGTTGGACGCTTTTCTCTTTCAGATCGTCTGACTTCTTGCTCAACTTGTAAGGATGGTTCCTGGACTCTTGCTTTATTAACTTCCAGATCGGCATTAATTTCAGCTAAGCGTCTTTCATATTTCTGTCTATTTGAGGCATCAATTTCAGTCTCTAATTTCCCCTCTAATTGTGCCTTTTCATCTTCAAGAGCTTGAATCACTTGGTCTAAGATACTGTCTGATCTATTTTGATCCATGTTGGTAACCTACTTTAAACCACATGAAAACTGCATAATGACAATTGTTAAACAAGTTGCACACTTATGTCAACTAAAAAATCAAATGCACATATTTGTTTCAACCATTTGCATACAATAACAACTAGAATATATGTTGAAGTAGCATCAACCTAGAAATGAGATTGAAAAGTTGAAAAGATACAGTCTGACCTGTGAATCCAAAGGTAGCAACTCTTATTGACAACCAAATCGTCCAAAACTTTACAACGTTGCCCCCTTGTGACTGTCCGTCGTCACTGCAGCAATATCTTCTTGCGTTATTCTTCCGCACGCCAAGGAATGCAATCACGCGAAATACTGTAAGCTCCAATGGAACGAATTCGCGTTGCTCCTTTCAATGGCGATGTTTTCCTTTCCAGCAATAGCTGCAGTTTTTTTTTTCCACCGAGGTCGACTGAATGCTCTTCACAACGAGGGCTGGCAACAACCTTTCCTTTTCCTCGATGTATTTTTGCACTCTTCCTGGGTGTAAATTCACGTTTTTCACTGTAACGGCTCCTGAAGGTTTTCTTCTGATTAAAAGAATCACGCTTCAACTGATGTCTTAACGTTTATTATCTTCTTGCAAAGAGCAAGCATCGGCGTCATCGCCATCTTGATACTTCGACACCACTTGAACATCGTGACACCCTTTGGATATCATTAACATCTTTACGTCATGACACCGTGAAAAACTGAAACAAATAAATAACATTCAGATATATGAGTGTGTTCCTGTTTCTGAACCAACATCAATACACACAGTGCCTTATTATAAATTAACAGATGAAATCTAAAGAATAAACAACATACCGTGTGCGCCTTCTAATCAGAAATCCAGGAGACATTAATGTATGTATTTCCTACAACAAATAATCATGCAGCTCTCAGCGTGTGTACACTTCTTGTGAATCTGATACTAATGTGTCCAGCTAGATCATGTGACAAATTCAACTAACGTTGCACATTTCACCTGTAGGTGTCACTATTAACCCAGTTTCATAATACTCAAATACAATTTTCAAATAAACACTGACAATAAATTGTACACCATTTGTGTACTAAATACCTTTTTACAAAATAAATGACTGAAATAATTAAAAGAAAATACAACGTTTTCTGTGACAGCTACAGTAACATCAAGTCAAGTCTCCTTTATTTATATAGTGCTTTTAACAATACAGATTGTGACAAATCAGCTTTACAGCATTAAATAGGAAATAGTGCATCAATAATGCAAAAGGGCAACAGTAAACATTTAATTTTCAGTTAAAGGCACTTCATCATTGAATTCAGTGATGTCATCATTCAGCTCAGCTCAGTTCAAATAGTATTCGATATTGCTGGAAATTAGGTGTCCCCAACTAGGCAGGTCAAAGGCGGCAAGGAACCAAAACTCCATCAGTGACAGAAATGGAGAAAAAAAAAGTTTTCTCAATACTCAAGGCAGATTTTTTTCACATTTCACACAATATTGGTTGTGTAATAATGGACTCACTATACTTTCAATTCCTCGTTCATTGGGGAACTAATGTCTCATTTGCAGAGATGGCTAAAGTACACACATCCTTCACTCAAGTTCAAGTACAGATACGGAGTACGGAGACGCGGAGCACGTGCGAGCTGAATCACGTTGCCACTTGCCAGTCAAGACTAACCGATACATGATTTATTAGAGATTGGTTTTTGAATGGTGATCCAC
The DNA here is from genome assembly GCF_022985175.1 of Labeo rohita. Lineage (NCBI taxonomy): Eukaryota > Metazoa > Chordata > Actinopteri > Cypriniformes > Cyprinidae > Labeo > Labeo rohita. Next base: position 1,281,852 of record NC_066870.1, on the reverse strand, counting down.
CAACTGCTGATTAAATCTAAAGTAACAAGCCTGTTTTGAAAATGTAAGAAGTAGAAAGTACAGATATTTGTGTAAAAATGTAAGGAGTAAAAGTAAAGCGTAGTCAGAAAAATAAATAGTGAAGTAAAGTACTGATACCAGAAAAATCTGCTTAAGTGCAGTAACAAAGTATTTGTACTTAGTCACTTCCCATCTCTGCTCATTTGAGTCTGGCATCGGCCGGAGCAATCACAAATTCACCAGTCTGGTTTTAGTCAGGGTGTAGGTTGACTAATATCTTTTGTCAGCCGCCTACTGCTTGCTCTTTACAAAAAATGTAGATTATTTAGTCTTTTCCTGTACAACTGGCTAACATCAGTGATACACAGAAATCAGGAGGTCTCAGAAGACATGCCTATTGCTACATTCAGTCCTGAGCCTTCAGTTTGCTCTATCCTGGCTGTATATTTGTGGTAACAAAAGCCTCATTACAATTTACTAGTCATAATGATTTCAGCAGAACTGAAAATGAATCAAGAAATAACGGGCATAATAAAACGGCAATCAAAATGAATAAATTCAATCTATCAATAGAGCAAATACATAAATTAAAAAGAATGCATTAACATTTAGTTACACAACTGATTAAGATAAAACACAAACCACAGAATAAGAAAAATAGTGTCAAAATAATTTCAGAGAGGCAGCATACCTGGCAAATAGAGAGACACACAGGGATCGTGCGGGAAGTTCTGCTTAAAGATTGGCCAATCCTCTTTAAATGCCCAAATCATAACAAAACAATAAGAAATTTAGCATAATAAAAACTTCACAGGACTTTTGCTGGGACATGACATGACCTAAAAGCCATATCTAACCTGGGGTAGAAAAAGCAACATCTGGCAAAAAACTTATCAGGGGCACAACCCACACCAGTGGAATAGAATTGTCCTCAGATTTGAGATCTTTATTTTTGCTCTGTTCTGCTGATGTGGGACTGAGATCATATTTCCAACCGCAATGAGACCAAAAGAATGACACCAAACATGAGAGGGTTACGATCATGAATTCTGAAGATCTAGTAAATGCATTACGTGAGTATAGTAACTTGAGCTCTTGATACTTCTAAGTCAACTTTGGGTGACCTGCGCCATATGCCCAGGAGGGAAGGAGGGTGCTTAAAGTGCTGGCTTTTTATGAGCGCAGTGGGCTTGGGCCAGCCCACACAAGCCTAAACAGGCCCAGCGTGGGCATGCCCAGGTAAGGCCCATAGCTTTGGGCTCACCACAGGCACACAGTGAGCAGCCCCCACTAGCAGACTGCACACAATAAACCCATGATGGGCTAGTCCTGTTGGGCCTAGAGCGACTTACGTACCTTTAGGCCCATGCAGGTTTTTGTGTAGGCAGACCTTAAATGCAGCTAGGACAGTGGTCTGCAACCTTCAACATCAAAAGCCTTTTTGTCCCTTTCCCACCGAATAAAATTCACAGGAAGCCACAAAATATTTGATCCCCAAATTAAGATAACACAGCATATAGCTAAAGTTTTATATTCAGTTATGTTGCAGGGCAGGGGAGTAGTAATTATAAGTAGTAGAAGTAATCATTTTAGTGAGTAGGACAGAAATGTCCTATATATATATATAAACAAACAAACATTTCACTTGCTTGTTATTCAGCTTAGCTTCAGCCAGAGAGGAATGGCTTTGTCCATATAAGGGTTTCCTGGCACCTGGAAAGTTATTACTTCTATCATAAGGGTCTGTTTTGGATATTCTGCAAGAGCGCCCTCTGGCGATGAAACATACACTGCATGAGAGCCTTCAACGTTCCTTGATGTTCACATCGTTTTGGATAAAAATAAAACATATCCAAACCGACATGACTAACTTTTCTTTTTTAATTTAAATCTAGATTTATTCACACTGGCTCTTGGAAATCACACACTTGCCCGAGAAAAAGTGCGGGGGAAGAGTTTAGTCTTTATTAAAAGTCTGGGTACACCCATACTATGAGAATACTAACAATATTGACTTTAGCCACTCAATTGAACTGGAATGGTTTAAGCCAAAAGAAACTATTTCAGAACCTGTTGTTTCATATAGGCCAGGGATCCTCAAATCGGGCTCACAAGATCTGCTTTCCTGCAGCGTTTAGTTGTAACCCTTATCAAACACACTTGAGCATGCTAATCAATAGCTGCTTTTCCACTGTCGGTCCAGTGGGAGCCAGTGCTTTCAACAGGCCGGTGCGCAGCTAATAGCCTCAGGCCTGAAGCACCAAGCCCAAAATCACACTGCGTTTCCACTGTTGTGCTGAAAGCTCCGCGGCACTTTACTTAAAGCTTCTTTGGAAAAATGTCACGCAACCCCATAATTTCATCAACAAAGACAAGTATTATCAGAAATAAATCACTGGAACTAGTGAGATCACAAAACGAACATGATAAAAGTGGCCATTTGTATGCATTTTTTGTTGTTTTTCTTAAATATTTAAATCCAAAAGCATCAATGTTGTAGCAGTTTTACAATAATAAGTGATACATTAATCCTAATTAATTATTTTGTTAGGACTGAAAAACCCTCACACAGAAATAAAGTGATATTTACCATAATTTCACAAAAGAAAGAGGACACACAGAAGATCGCATCTGATTTGGGGGCAGTCGTGGCCTAATGGTTAGAGAGTTGGATTTGTAACCTGAAGGCTGTGGGTTTGAGTCTCAAGTCTAGCAGGGACTGTAAGTGGGGAGGGTGAATAACCAGCGCTCTCTCCACCCTCGATAGGTTGATCAAAGTTGGAGCTAAACTCTGCATAAAAGTGGATCTCACAAGCCAGATTTAAGCATCCCTGATATAGGCCTATTCGCTTTTCAGAGGCTGGTTGAAAATGCTCCTTTCAGCCAAGTCCTCCTGAGATAAAGGTGTGGTTGTGTAATTCAAAAGACAGAGTGTGTGGTCAAAAGAAGCGCTATCACAGTCTGCTGACTAGTTGAGAGACCTTGGGGGAAGAGTGAGCTTTGCCAGTGAATGAGTGTTACATTAGCAGTATTAACCTGAATTGAATGTTTTCTATTTTGCATTTAATTACATTTACATTTAGTCATTAAGCAGACACTTTTATCCAAAGCGACTTACAAATTAAACAACTGAAGCAATCAAAATCAATAAAAGTGCAATAATATGTAAGTGCCATGACAAGTCTCAGTTAGCAGTACACATAGTACACATAGCAAGTTTGTTTTATTTATATAAAAAATAAAAAGAAAACAGAAAGAATAGAAAAAGAATAGAGCAAGATAGTGTTAGAGGTTTTTTTTCTTCTTTTTGTTAATTGTGTAATAAAAAGAAAACAGATAGAAAAGAGAACACATAAAGAATAGAGAAGTTAGTAAGCTGGATTTTTAAAGAATAGAATTTGAATAGAAAGTGCTAGAGTTAGAGGGTCAAAAAAGCTGGAAGTGATGTGTTTTTAGCTGATTCTTGAAGATGGCTAAGGACTCAACTGCTTGGACTGAGTTGGGCAGGTCATTCCACCAGGAGGGAACATTTAAGGTAAAAGTCTGTGAAAATGATTTTGTGCCTCTTTGGGACGGCGCAATAACGCGTCATTCACTGGCAGAACGCAGGCTAGATGTATATGTATTCTATGGTTATTTCCCACATGTCTCAGGTGAGTTCAGAGACAAACAAACACATAAAGTCTTCGATAAGAAATCAGTACATTATCATATTGTCCAATACTGAAAAAATATAATTTGTTAAGTTGGGAAAACATGATTAAGTATGCAGATGTATGCTTGATGCATAAAATTATTTATGGTTTATCTTCTTCCCCTCTTGGTCAGTTAGTTAGAGCTAAAGAGCCAATGTTTTGCCAATGAGCAAAGTCTTGTTTGCAGTGGGGGCACCTTCACAGAGGAAGGCAATCTGCAAGCAAAGCAAGTTGAGGCTTATGCTCTCGCAGTGAGCAGTCTGTCTCAGTGAGTGCAGCCTCAGTGTGGGCAGCTAAGTGAGACTCTGTGCCCATCTGAAGTGTGCAGGGGTGCTCTGCATGAGCCACACTCATGGCTTGACATTTATAACAAATGTGTCCAGCAAGGAGGTAATCTTTGTGCTGAAGGAACAAATTCTGATGAAATCAGACTTTTTCAGCCAGTCGGCTCCAAGTTATGGCAGGCTGAAATGCCATTTGTTCATGCAGCTACATAAACATTAACAAATCAGGCTTCAGTATTTAGACTAAACAGGAGTTTTCCTGTAGCGTGGTTATGTGTAAATGTTTTGAAAAGGAACAGGACATTAAAGAGGTCATCGGATGCCCATTTTACACAAGTTGATATGATTCTTTAGGGTCTTAATGAAAAGTCTATAATATACTTTGGTTAAAAATTCTCAATGGTTGTGTAAAACAACACCCTTTTTATCTTGCCATAATCAGCTCTGCAAAAATCATCTCATTCTGGTTGAGGCTGCTTAAAATGCAAATGAGCTCTGCTCGCCCCGCCCCTCTCTTCTCTCTGTGGAGTGACGAGCCTTTTTACTTTAGCCACATTTGGCCGCGTTTAGCCACTAAACTTGCTAACTAGCACTTTATTAGGAAAGGCGATCGCAAAGATTCATAAAAAAAACCCTTATACTTGCTTCTGCTGTAAGTGAAGCTGGATCATGAATGATTCACATGAACATAGACGGATATATGTAGATCGGGAGGCGCATTCCCTTCACAAACAAATGTAATCCACTACATTTTCAGCAGCTCAGATGTCGGGAGTAAATGACGACCACTATGTTCATTATTACATCCAGCAACACAACACCTCAATCGCTCAATCTGAGATATTCTTGTCTAATTTACATCCCTGCTCCGGCATCAAAACAAAGAGGTCGTACTGTTACAGCTGATCTGAGGTAAGACGCTCATGTCAATCAACTATTGTGGGAGCGGCCTCTGTGGGTGTGACGCCACAACGACAGGCATCTGAGAACGGCTCGATTGGAAAAAGGGGATATTATTTTTACAGATTAATTAAACACTGCATGGATTTTTATCATTATAGGGTAGATTTGTACATACACTGACAACACACATTAATGTTCAAACAACATGTAAAAGTGAACTTAGCATCTGATGACCCCTTTAAGGCTCAATGGAAAGTGGCCAAAGAAAGGGACTAATGACATTTAGAGCAGGCTTAACCCACTGCTTTATAACACTGTTGTACTTGACATGATTTTTAAATACATTATTCCTTTTTTAAGATGGCTATGAAGGATGATTTCTGTGTGATAACCATGAACTGGAAGATCTTAGAGAATTCATATCTAATCAGGATCTCTCAACAGCAGTGAACAGAATCCAACAATTTCTTCAAAAACAGGATCTTGTAGAGCTTAACATTGGTGTGACGGGGGAGTCCGGTTCTGGAAAGTCCACGTTTGTCAATGCATTCAGGGGTTTAGGGGATGAAGAAGAGGGCTCTTCTAAAACTGGTCCTGTAGAAACCACTATGGAGCCTGAAGTTTATCCTCACCCAAAATACAAAACTGTGAAAGTGTGGGATCTTCCTGGCATTGGAACACCAAACTTCAAAGCTGATGAGTATCTGAAACTGGTTGTGTTTGAACGCTATGATTTTTTCATCATCATCGCTTCAGATCGGTTCAAAGAATGCCACACTCAGCTGGCCGAAGAGATCATGAGAATGGGGAAAAAGTTTTATTTTGTGCGTTCCAAGATGGACTCAATCATTAATGCTGAGAAGAGGAAGAAGAGCTTTGACCAGAAAAAAACACTGGATACCATCCGAGAGGACTGTGAAAAGGGTTGGTTATTCAGTTCATATGACAATGTTTTTTATTATACTGTAATTATTATAAAATATTTATAATATTTTATAATTTTATGATGCCCTCTCCTGTTTCTGTCTAGGTCTGAGAAAGATTGGTATAGAGGATCCTGTTGTGTTCCTGATCTCTAACTTTGAGCTTGGCAAGTATGATTTAAATCAGCTGCAGGAGAGAATGGAGCGAGAGCTTCCACAGCACAAGAGACGTGTGCTGATGTTGGCTTTGCCGAATATCACACTGGAGATTAATGAGAAAAAAAAGAAAGCTCTAGAGAAAAACATTGGAATAGTTGCCTTTCTGTCTGCTTTGGGGGCTGCGGTCCCAATTCCTGGTCTTTCATTTGCTTTGGATTTAGCTATTGTTACTAGGGAGATAGAAACATACTACAGTACCTTTGGTCTTGATGATACATCCTTGCAGAAGCTCTGTGAAAGATCTGGGAAAACCACTGAAGAATTCAGAAGTCTAATGAAGTCACCTCTGAGTGGTGTGATAAACCCATCTTCAATATTATACTTAGTGGGTGCTGCATCTTTGGTTGTGGCTGAAAATGCAGTTGAGTATGCTGTGAGTCTGATACCCATACTTGGCACTATGGTGGCCGGAGGAATGTCCTATGTGACAGTCTCAAAAATGCTGAAGAGAGCTCTGGATGACATAGCAGAAGATGCCAGAAATGTGCTTATGGCTTCGGTGCAGACTGAATTGTAAACACAGAATGTGACATAGACAAAACATGTATTCCAGTAGCAGCTGCTTTTATTCAAACTTTTAGCAAATTTCTGTTAGTTCACTAAACATCTTGCATTTCTTTTTACTTTGTTCTTGTGTTTATATTTGTGCTTTATACTTTGTCTTTGTGTTTTATACACCATAATCTGCACCATAATAATAGGCTTGTTTGAGATGCGTCAAGCCTTGCCTTAAAATGTAGGTGAGAGTAGGCGGCTACAATGAGGGGAGGAGTGAAATAAGTGCAATCAAGCAGGGGCGTGTCTAGAGCATTTTAAATGGGGCGGGCCACAGCCTCAAAAGAGGGTGGGTCACATAATGAGCGGGGGATGACGGGGTTCTTAGTGAGTTATTTCTACCTGTTTTAGTCTTTTCATTTCATCACTGTAACCCAATGTATAGGTTGATTAAGGTAATATATTTGGTTGAATAAAATCAGATGAATTATATGTTACCACATGAGAAATTGTACATATTCAGTGAAGAAAAACAAGGGACTTCAAGGCTTTACTCAAGTGAAAACACTTTCATCTTCCTCATGAATTTACATGCTGGTTTTGTCTCATACCTACCAGCGACCCACACCAGTTTTTGTTCTGTGCGGAGTTATATAATTTCATTATAACATTGATCGCGCAGTGTAGCGAGATTCATTGCTCGTAACAGAACTTTGTGAGATTGCGATGAACAAAGAGTAACAGCTTGCTAGTGATTTTAACGGGAGCGCTCTTTGCGAGCTTTCTAGGCAATGATCAAAATGTATAACTTTAATTTTTCAGGAATGACATCCGCATACTTATGCGGGATTCACTCTCGAAATAGCAGTGATTGACAGTGATAACTTTAGCAGTGGACGAAAATGTGCATTAAGGCCAGAGCACCTTCACTCATTTCAGAAGCACCCTCAGTGACTAATTTTTAGGTTTTATTTTTACAACCTACAGAGAACATTCCCGGATCGTTCCCAATAGGTTCCCAGAACGTTCCCCTAACTACAGGGAACGTTCCATTTACGTTAAGAAAACTTTCCTGGCTAACCAACAGGGAATGCTCTTGGGAACATTCTGGGAACCAAAACCTGGGGTGGCCAGCCAGATTTCAGGGGGGGCAGAGCCACCCCTGGCCACCATGTAGACACGCTGTTCTCTCCACGCTGTGATTGTACACATAAACATTAACATTTACTTCACCAACATATTTCAAACATATTTTAACATATATTGGACTTGCATCTCTCATTCTGTCCAAAGTTTCTATAGCCTGTTTGCGATTTACCTGCTAAAATATTTTTGTAAAGGCTTCTTCAGTCGGGTCCCAATAATATGCACGTAAATTAACAGTCAGGAGCTATACAAGTGATGATACATTTATCCTATAGGCTATCGTACAACTGACACATTTAATTAAGCTTAATAACTTTTAATATGTTTGGTTGAAGGTGTTTTACATTGATAATAAACAGTGCTCTGATTGTGTGAGCGCGCGAGGCGCCATCACTTGAATTTCTTTCCTCAGCAACGGAAACAACTTAATATTCTGTAATTTACTGTCATACAGATAAGAGCAGGACATCATTCGAAATGGAAAAAATATATATTTTTATTTGTGTAAAATTAACACGTATGCAAAATTCATCCCGTTAAAAAATATAGAAAACAAGAGAATGCGCTGCTTTGGTCTCCTTGAACATCTTTCTGGTGTATGACACAAAAATTAACCATAACAGCTGACGCGTCTGCTTTTAACAATCTACATTAAGATTATTTGACGTTAAATGCTTTATATAAATTACTCTGGAATAAATCATAGCATGTTTCATGATAAACTAAATAAAAAAATAAACGTGACTTACAGTCCAGAAAATAGGGTAGGCTCCCAGCTAACAATTTTTGGTTCCCAGAACGTTCTGGGAACGTTAGGTTTTGGTTCCCAGAACGTTCCCTATTGGTTAGCCAGGAAAGTTTTCTTAACATAAATAGAACGTTCCCTGTAGGTTAGGGGAACGTTCCCCTAACCTACAGGGAACGTTCTATTTACGTTAAGAAAACTTTCCTGGCTAACCAATAGGGAACATTCTATTTATGTTCCTAGAAGGTTCCCTGAAAGTTCTCTGAAGGTTCCCAGAACGTTCTCCTAACCTCTTCACTTCGATACCGCTGCCGTATGTCAGCACTCCCGCGTCCCGTAGTAAGCAACATGGAAGACGGACGGACGTGGACCTCAATAATCACTACTACAAACCATGTCTTGTTTTAAACTATTGTTTAATCCTTACAGATATTTAGAGCACATTTAGCCACCATAAAATGACATTAAATTATCCTTTAATATCTTAGATTTGTTTTATTCGTTAATATATAAGATTAGAAGTACCATAACCCAGATTCTGTTTATTAAAGCACCAAATAAAACTGACTTCAACAAAATATTGGATTTTAAAAATGTGAATTTTATTTTTACAGACATTGAAAACGAATAACATTTATTTTACTTTACTTAGAATAATATTACATTCGTTTCTTGCCACTGAATTAACGACGATGTGCTTCTCTCTTTTGGTCAGTACACAAAAACTTCTCCATTAACATCATGTTCTCTTCAATTAGACGTGTCAAATTTCCCTGAAATCACAATATTTACTCTCGTATATATATATATATATATATATATATATATATATATAATTATACGTATTCATTAAAGCGATCAATCAACAAATGTTAGTCAGTCAGTAAAACGAAATGACCGTTAATTTTTAAATTACGCGAGTGCGCGGCTTTCTGGAGAAGCGTGCTGGAGAAGCGCGTGCATATCAGAGGCGCGCAGAAAAGAAATATACAAACAAACCCAGTGTTAATGATATGATTTTCTGACTACGCTTAACCTTGGCTTAATTGGAATTATGTTATAATTATAATGCGATTTGACCACTTTGATGTCTACACTTTATTAAACGCTTATTTCAGACATGAAATTCTGCAAAAAATAGTTTGTTTATGATGAAAAAGAATACATTTCAGCATTAGAATGATCAGAAAGATCTGCCAAGTTTTTATTAGTTTACAGGGATATGACAACTAAAAATAACCTGCAGGGAACGTTCTGGGAAGGTTTTTTTTAGGTTATAAAAATAAAACTTAAAAACAACCTGCAGGGAACGTTCTGGGAAGGTTGTTTTTAGGTTATAAAATAAACCAAAAAATAACCTGCAGGGAACGTTCCCTGCAGGTTGTAAAAATGCAATCTAAAAATAACCTACGGGGAACGTTCCTAGAACGTTCTCATTTGGTTCCCAAAAAAATAACCAAACGGGAACCATAGGAGAACGTTCTGTGCTTGCTGGGCTATAGCTAATTATTTTGTGTACGGCCTTTGTGAATAGCACGCAGAAGAAAGCCCTGTCTAGGCTCTGCCCCGGTATGGGTTGTGTTGCGCTATTCGTTAGTGTGGTTGTCTGATGAGAAAAAGATTAAATGTAGCTGCAATAAAAAAACGCGTTAATTATCCGTTCAACTGCAGCAGCTGAGGACTATTATTCTGCGCGAAACTGCGGAAGAACTGACGGGGGTGTGGTTTGATCTTCAGCTGACCAATCAGCAGAAAGGGGCGTTTCGTTCCGCCCACGTGTAGAAATCGAATATTTAAGCTGTTTATTCATTTTTCAACCCTTGAGCGAAAAACGAAAAATAAAGCTGAATTCTTGTTTTCCGTTTTTCTGGAGCCGTTTTCTCATGTTTCTTCTTTTCAATATTAAATCAAAAAACGAATGGACAAATGATACACGGATTCTGTGGCTGTGTTTGGAATTTTTTTTTGTTGGCGAAATAGGCAATATGGTGTCTAAAACCTAAGTCTCTTAATATTAACTCCTCCTAGTTTATTGAACTGTTGTATAAAATCAATATCACCTAAGAAAAAATGGAATCTTCGTGTGACATTGATTAACTATATAAAATTATACAAATATACATTTTCTGCCCCCATATCCTGAACTTTGGGAAAATGTATTTTATTAGACTGAATCACGAAAGAACGCCCTCTAAATGAGCACAGTCAGTCTACCGAGTGTTTAAGCACTCATAACTCCTCTTATAATCAATAAAGCTGTCCATACACTGTATGATACATGAATCTCTTACTTAGATAGTTCGTACATCTTCATTTTGTTGCTTATGAGGGAATTCGCGAGTTCAATCTGAACAAAACTCCGGTTTCAGCGATGACTGTTCTCATCGTCTCTGATTGGTCACTGCATTCTAAACTCAACAGAGTCGTGTGTGATTGGTTATAATGCGCAACACTGTAAAACGCGTAAAAATAAAATGTGATTTAACGTGAGCAGGTCTAAATTTAATACAGCAATCGAATCATTTCATTTTCTCTGGATTTATGTTTGGAGTATTATAGTTTTATTGAAAAATCAGGGGACTCCCCCAAGTATATTTTTTGGGTGTTATGGGGGGTCCCTTAATGCTTATGGGAGGTCGGGGACCCCAACAACAAAACATTTAAATAAGTACTGGTCAATATACAATAAGTCTGAGCATCATCGACAAAAAGAGAAGTACCAGAATAAAAAAACAAAGATCTAACCTGAAGAATTGTATTATTTTGTATGAAACTGGCCTTATCAGGAGAATTTCAGAATTCAAACGCAGTAAAAGGAGTGACGGTATGCATATTATTTAACGATGGTCTGTAAAAAAAAAAAAAAAAAAAAAAAAAAAAAAAAAAAAAAAAAAAAAAAAGAAGCAAAGAAGAAAAAATAAATGTTTTTTTATTTGAATTGTTGGGACTTTTATTTGGATTCCCTGAACGGCGGGTTCTCGCGTGACGTCATAAGCTCTGCGCCAGCGCCTTCTCCTATGTCGGCTGGATAAAGGTTTGTTTTTTTTATGCATTTCTTGTGTGTAGACGATACAAAACGTTCGATTTTATTAACCGTTTTTACTCCAAAAACATAATAACACTAGTAAAACGTTTTCCTGGGTAATGTGAAATGAATGTCAGCTGTTGTTGACAATAAATGCAGTGTCTATGTCAAATGTCAGTAGTTCTGTGATAACATACGCGATCTTTCATTAGAGTGTCATTTTCCTGATTAAAGAACAATTACACGAGTAACACAATGATGCATTTTGCTGTTTATTTTCTCTGGGTTTGATCATCCTCCTCATCTCGATTGTAATCGGTGACACATTTCTAAAACAAACGGGAAAAGCCCGAGGTTTGTGAAGGGGGCACACAGCTGTGAACATGGAGTTTATTAAAGTGGAGGTTGTGGATCTGACAGATCTACAGTCAGTCAGAGTCAAAGAAGAAACCGAGGAACAACTAGGTCGGTGTCCATTCTTTTCAGTTTTCAAGAATTCTACTTAAAATAGAGGAAAATATCAATTATATATATTAGGGTGTTTGTTTACCAGCAGTTAATAATTTTGCATTCCAGTTAAGGTTCATTTATGCATCTTTTTCACCGTTCTTGCTCTTGAATTGATTTTTACCAACTTGTTCATTTCAGACTTGATGGAAGAGCAAAGTCAAGACCAGAATGTCGCGGAGGAGGATCCTCACAGTTTTACAGCTGGAGAAAAGGATTCGATACAAAATACAGGAGCCAAGAAATCCTTCTCCTGCCCGCATTGCGGAAAGGGCTACAAACGTAAAGGAGACTTGAAGGATCACATGGCGATTCACAGCGAGAGGCCGTACATGTGTCTTCAGTGCGGGAAGAGCTACACGCAGAAAGTCAACCTTCAGAATCACCTGCTCATTCACAACGGAGAGAAGCCCTTCACCTGCTCGCAGTGCGACAAGAGCTTCACGCGCAAGGGAGACCTTAAGAAACACATCATCGTTCATTTCGGAGAGAGGCCCTTCACCTGCCATCAGTGCGGGAATAATTTCAGGCATCAGGGGAACCTCACGAGTCACATGAAGATTCACACCGGAGAGAAATCGCAGCGGAATTACAGCGATAAGAAACTGGCGCAAGTGTGCAATTATAAAAAGCCGGTGCTGTATCACGCCGGAGACATGCCCTTCAAATGTGACCCGTGCGGTCAGAGATTCATTCTGTCGTCGCACCTAAAGAGACACCAGAAATGGCATTCACATTAGAGATCTAACATGTGGAGTGAGCTTTTTATGCCTCTGAAAGTGTGAAATATACTTTCTGAACGAGTGTGTGTGTGTGTGTGTGTGTGTGTGTGTGTGTTGGGTGTGGGAAAGCAGCACAGAATCCGTTTCTGAGTTTCACCCCATCATAGAGAAAAGCATTGTTTACAGTCGTGACCGAGTGAAATTCATTTTCAGGTCTCGTAGATTCATAAAATTCAGATGAATCTGAAGATTAATTTATTCCTGAAAGAGCAGTTTTATTAAAGTGGCCTGTGGATGAAGAAAATTGAAGGTCAAGTGAGAGCTTAGCAATACTTTTCTTTATGTCGGGACTAGAAGTAGTAAATCATATGAATTCTAATTCCATTCATTGTGTGTGAGGGCATTTGTGAAGCATTATTGCATCTTCCTTTATGTTTTTTTTAGTTCATCATAGCTGAAGAAGTGATGCATGGAGAGCTGAAAGACTGATTTACTGTTACTAAAATCCCCAATAAAGAGAGGACTTCAGCGTTTGGTGACGCCGATCACACTATTTCAGTGTAACTATTGAATGAGAACAGAGCTGAGCTGAATTATGACACTACTGTTTTCTGTGGAGCTGAAAGTCAAGTCGTAATCGAGCTGGATTTACTGTTTCCTCAGTGAAGACATTTGCAGCATTGATGCCGTTTTTTTCCGTTTATTGCTGTAAATTATTTTGAAGCAGTCTGTATTGTATAAAGTGCTATATGAATAAACGTGACTCGTCATGTAGTGTAGGCTATGAAGGGCTTTGAAATACATTTGCATGTGCATGTTATTCATCCGTTTCACAAGTTTTGATCGTCAGCTGAGCAAAGTAATTTTAGGCGAATAACAAAAAAAAAAAAAACACACTGGGTTTGATCACAGAAAACATGATCAGAATCAACATTTTCATGTTTACATATAATTAATGCACCATGCTCTACAACAGTGTTGCACAAGAAAACATTAGTAAACCTTTGTGCATTTGAATTACACTATTTCTGTCTGTCACAGGCCTTCATTATTCACCTGAAGAGTTTGATGGTCAAGGAAAAGCACAGTACTAATAGGTTATATCAAATGATAAAAACTACACAGAAATCACATCCATTGGAATGAATGCAGTATACAGAAGTCAACTTTTTAAGTGGATCAAAACCTTTCATCAAAGGGGTCCTAAAACCAAAACAATACCCATTCTTGTCCTGAGAAAACTAACTTTTTTAATCCACATCAAGTGTTGACTACTGTAGTGTTAAAGCAATAAGCCCTGTGAAGCTGTGGTTTACAGTGAATTTATAACAGCTAAGGGCCGTTGTAAAACCCCCTTAGCTGTTATAAATTCACTGTAAACCACAGCTTCACAGGGCTTATTGCTTTTATAAAACGGTTATTCCATAAACGTAGTAAGGTTTCACAAAATAAAACAGCAAATAAAGTGTAATGATATTAATAAAAACATTATTGTTTTGCCAAACAATGTAGTTCCTCAGAAACGGTTGTGGTTGCTGAGCAACACACAAATGTAAACAAAGGTGTATGTTTGTAGGATAATTTACAACACATAATTTACAACAGCTGTGTTGAGCCACATTAATCTGTTACCCTGCTGCCTAAGCCTTCTTGCAAAATGATTTGGCTTTGAAAAATTGAATAGTGGGCAATTAATAAATGGATAATAAAATAGAAAATAAATGAATAAAACAGATAGTTCTGATCCTTAATTCTGATTGGTTCACTGTAGAAAAACAATTTGTTGAATCAACTTAAAATAATTTGTTACCCCGCTGGCTTAAAATTTGAAGTTCAGTCAACTCAGATAAGTTTAGCCAACTTGAAATGTTAAGTTGTACTAAGTGATAACTTAGATATTTGAGTTGACTAAACTAAAAAAAAATATTGGTTTGCTTAACTTAACAGCTGTTTTTTTTTAACCAGCTGCCTTAAAATTGTAAGTTGAATCAACTCAAATATCTAAGCTGTCACTTAGTAAAACTTAACATTTCACGTTGACTAAACTTTTTTTTTGACTGAACTTAAAATTTTAAGGCAGCGGGCTAACAAATTATTTTAAGTTGACTCAACAAATTGTTTTTACAGTGAACCAATTAGAATTAAGGATCAGAGCTATCTGTTTTATTTATTCATTTATTTTCCATTTATTCATTGACCACTTTAATTTTTCAAAGCCAAATGATTTTGTAAGAAGGCTTAGGCACCTGGGAAAGTTGCAAATTGAAATGCAAAAGCATCAGATTTGCATCAATTTCCGCACTGATTTAATGTACGTGAGATATTGATAGAACAGAATGAAAATAATGCAAATGTGCCGAACATGTTATTATCTCTTGGCAAAATAATGTCATCTATGAGAGAGAGTTTGACTCTAGAAAGCAAGAACTACATAAAATAGCTAATGATTTTATCACTTAAGTTTATTCTTTGTTCAAACTTTGCTTATGGAAAATGGAGAAAATATATTCATTGTTTAAATTTAATGGACCTGAGCCAATTTAAACTTTGATGTTTAATTTTAAGAGTGTAATAGTAAATGTTACAATTTACATTACATTAACATTCATACACCAGCCTGTCTATTAAAAAAGTGGACAGTTTTTAGTTGCTTCGGATGTTGGTCAGACAAACACAGGTTCAGATAATCTGGAGTCATGTTAAGATCAGCAGTATTGCCTGACTCAACAGAACATCTTCAGCTTTTCAGGCTAAAACATGAAGTCCAGTGGCAAGAACACTTAAAATAATGATGCTTGTTTAAATGACTTTTTTTAATCTTCCATAACATTTCAAGGAACACAAGACAAATAAATGCTGACTCTTTCAGAGTCTCAATCCTGCTCCATTCAGCCAGAGATGAGAACAGTGAATCCTGGCAAGTTTAAGTGCTGGAACTAGAAACACATTTCTATTGGTCTGATTGTGTAGATCCAGTGTGGTTCTTCAGTGCAGAGCTCTTTATATGGTAATAAACATAAAAAAAGTGTCTAGATGATAGAATTATTATTTATTTAACACAAAACAATCATGGTATAATCATCACAACACACTGCTGGTCCAAGAGATTTCTAGGTTTCTTCTGAGAGAATCCTGTAAGAACATCAACAGCATTAAAATAATGACACCATTTATTTAATAATCTACAAAAACAGAAACACAAGTAGTTCTTGAATGTGACAAAACAAAAGGCAAACCTTCGCGAGGCCTGCAGACTGACTGGAGGATCACAGCCCACGAACGCTCTGTTATCGTGCGAGTACTGCAGCAGAGCACTGAAACACGGGTCCTGTTCGGAGACACACACACAAATACATCCGTGATGATGGGTTACGACAAACACATGAACAAAAATTACAAAAATCAAACACGGTTCAGAGCCCGTCAGGACACCAGGGGCTCCAAAACACCACTCTAGAATTGCTGTTTTTAAATGCTATATACACAAATGCATTGATAACTGAATAATGAACTCACTCTGCTGTCACTTCAAATACAGCACAAAAGACAATGACACCCAGAACAACATGCAAGATATCAAGATGTATCAGTTTATTGTGAGTTGGCTTTTTTTTTTTTTTTTTTTTTTTACAGCTGAGAGGTTTAGGACAAGAAATGATCAACTTTATGTCTGCTAGATACATTACCATGTTTTTTTTTTCTTTTTGGTTTACATTTGTGTGTTTAAAGCAAGTTTCAATGTTCAGAGACTCTGATATATTTGATCTTTCTTTTTTTTACCTTGTGGAACATAATATATTCTTGAAAACAGAAAAGAATGGCATTTCTGTAATGTGGGGAATTGCCCAAATAAAAAGATTTTAAGTTGTATAATAGAAATGAAAATGAAATCTTTGTCAGGTCAAAATACATTAAACATTAGCTTGAGATCAATCCTGAGTTAAGTTCATGCATATTTAACCGGCTGGATTAGTTTTGATTAGTTAGGAG